>NC_043010.1:5076296-5133796 GCF_006345805.1 Octopus sinensis | reverse complement strand
AAACGTTTCTCACAACAAACTTGGAATTCCTGATTCATTGAATATGCCTGCCACAACTCCTTCAAATATTACCATAGTCAGAGCTGATGTAAGGGGAATAATCCTTTCCTGCCTGCACCATGCTTCCAGAATTTCATTTTTACCATCACAGATACATTTTGAGCACCATGTATTGCCAATTATTTTGATCCCTTGTCCTCTGAGAGATTTGAAATCTTGAGATGAGCCTTCCTACTAACTTTATCCCAAGTATTCCTGGGAGTCTTATTCTACAAGTTCCATCAGTATTAACTGATTGGCACTGAACTATAGCCCTACCTTGATCTGTATGCATCACATGCCCTTACCAATACAATATTTTCTCTCTCTTGGCTGCAATATCTAACATACAAAGTTGAGCATTTACAAGGTATGTATACAAACAGTTTTATTGTACTCGTCCGAAATATACCATCTTCTAAAATGAAGGCATCTCAAGCTACTTGAGTGCTTTCACCCAAAATGTTCAAAACACATGCTTAACATCAAGTTGCAAAGTAAAAAGACTTGACATAGAAGTCCTTGCAAAGGCAGGATATATAAGCACCCAGTCACTCATCATATCTCTTCAGGGATTGGTCAGGCCCTGTTGTGTATAAGGAAGATAACGGGATTCCAGTGCAAGTGTTCTATAGTGAGTAATGCACAGGAAAGCATTTTCAGCATAAACCACAAAAAGGAGATAAAAGTTGCATAAAAGGTAAACTGAAGGAACTGCAGAGCAATGTAAAGAAGTGGGAAGAACTAACTTTGGAAAGAGCAGAATGGAAGAAACATATAAGGGAAGATTGTAAAACTTTTCATGAGGGTCACCTTGAGCTTGAGAGCCTAAAGAACTGGCTTCAGAAGTACTGTGATAAGGGGATATATATATTATAATATATATATATATATATATATATATATGTATCTACATACATGGTCTGATCAATAAGTATCCGGATGTTACCATAGTGACAAAACTAAAGCACACATAGTGAAGCTGCTTAGAAGAGATTGACCTTGAACTCTGCTGTGCATGCACACACTAAGTGTTAACACTCCAGCTCACTTCTGTTGTTTACAGCAGTGCTTGGAAGGAATATGTGTAGCGTGTGATTGTCGCATTCATTTTTGGAAGGAGGAAAAAGTTGCAAGGAGTGAGATATGGGGAATGCAGTGGCTGTCGGACCTGGAGAATGCTATACCTAGCTAAAAACTGCTGCACAAGCTGCACAAAATGGGCAGGTGCGTTGTCATGGTGCATTTGCCACTCACCGGATGCATGCAGTTGTGGCCTTTTCTGACAAATAGCATCCCACATATGCCACAAAACATCAGAGCAGGACTCCTTGTTTACTGTCTGACCAGGTGGAACATACTCATGATGAATAATCCCCTTGTAGTCGTAAAAAATGATCAACAGTGTCTTCCTGTTGCTTTGATCCATTTGGTCTCAGAGAGTTTGGGGTCTTCCCCTCAGGAGACTGAGCCTTTGATTCGTGGTCATAGCCATAGATCTACGATTCACCTCCCATTATCTATTTTCAAAAAGTTTTCATTGTTCTTGACGCAATCAAGGAGATCTTGTGCAACTGAAACCTAAATATCTTCTTGGTCAGCTGAAAGAAGTTTTGGCACAAACTTGGCTGATACACGTCTCATACGCATTTATAGTGCATTTTAGAAAAACAAATAATGAGTTGATATCCTCCACCATGACCACTACAAGAACTGGAGACAGTTTTAGCTGAAGAATGAACAAAAATTACTTTGGAAACAATTCAAACCTTGTATGAGTCCATACATCGTAGATTTCAAGCTGTAGGTGATCCTAGCACATATTAAAATAAATTTGTTGGAAATTTTAAGGGGTCTTCTATTATTGTCCAAACCCAGTGTGTGTATATATATATATATATATATATATATATATATATATATATATAATATATATAATATATACATATTAAATATATATATATCTTTATATATAAAAGTCAAGTTGTGTGTCTGTCTCCTACGATTAGATTCCTAACTACTCCCACATTTGCAGTGCAGTTTAACCAAAACCGGGTATCTTATAGTCGTGATTCATATCGAGCCCTTCTGGGTATTAGCGCGCGTCTACAATGAGTCTACAATTAAAAAAAAATTTACCATCATTTTTTTCCATTTCAATGCATTTTTTCCGCTATTATATAAGGGAAGTAACTCTCTAAAAATGTCTACGATGAGTCAACAATTTAAAAAAAAAATTACCATCATTTTTTTTCCATTTTTAATGCATGTTTTTGCTATTTTTTGGCTATAACTCTCTAAAAATGCTTATATAGTTATTTCCCTTACAAACCTGAGCAACGCCGGGCGATACTGCTAGTATATATATATATATGTATATACATATGTATATGCATATGTATATGCTACTTGCTTCCAAACAGTTTCTGTTTACCAAATTCATTCACAAGGCATTGGTTAGTTAGGGCTATTGTTGAAGACACTTGTCTAAAGTACAAGGCAGTGGGATTGAACTTGAAACCACAGAGTTGGAAAGCAAGCTTCTTAATCACACAGCCATGCCTATGCATATGCATATATTACACACACATGCACATATGTGCAGCAGCATTATCAATCACTTTTCCCTGTTGGCATGTGTTTGAATGGCTATCATGAATCAAGTTAGTTCTTCACTTATTTAAGTATTGCATCTGTCCAAATGAGGATGTGGACCACATGTTGTTTGTGTTACAATTTTGGGAATACTTTCTATGGACCGAGTCCCATTCTATTGACAATCACATTACGTAATGTACACGAATATTTATTGTGGTACACCATTTCTAGAGAGACTGGCCATAATGACTCTAAAGAATCTTGTCTACTCTACTTTATTACCACATACAGAGTCACCAGCAGCATATGCATGAAACATGTATCTATCTACCTATCAGTTTCTATACAGATAAGAATACATACATACACACACATAGATAGATAGATAGACAGATAGATAAATAGACAGATAGATAAATAGATAGACAGATAGATAAATAGATAGATAGATAGATAAATAGATAGATAGATAGATAGATAGATAGATAGATAGATAGATAGATGGATAGATAGATGGATGGATAGATGGATAGATAAATAGATAGATAGATAGGTAGATAGATAGATAAATAGATAGATGGATAGATAGATGGATAGATAGATGGATGATGGATGGATAGATAGATAGATAGATGGACGGATGGACAGATGGACAGATATAGACAGACAGACAGATAGACAGACAGATAGATAGATAGATAGATAGATAGATAGATAGATAGATAGGATAGATTGACGGATGGACAGACGAGACAGATATAGACAGACAGACAGAAAATAGACAGATAGACCATATAGATAGATAGATAGATAGAATAGATAGATAGATGATAGATAGGATAGATAGATATTAGATAGATAGATAGATATAGAATAGATATAGATAGATGGATGGATGGACAGATGGATGGATGGATGGATGGTTGGATACACACACACAGGCAGGCAAGCAAATGGACAGATAGACAGACATATAGAGGAATAGATTATTCTGGGCTCACATTGGTGAACAGTTAAGCGAAAAAAAACAAATGTTTTGAGTATTGTTAGGTAATGTGGAATAACATTTATTTGAATCAGAATCTGTTTGTGTCACTACTTGGAGTAACCTCAAACCAACAAACAACTCAAGCAGATTCAGCTTTGAATAAATGTTATGTATACATACACAGGTGTATGTATGTATGTATGTATATGTGTGTCTATGTGTTTATATGTGCCTATCTGCCAGGTTTTATATATATACATATATTAATACATAATACATTCATACATGCATATGTATGTGTGCATACACACACACGTATGTATGTATGTATGTATGTATGATGTATGTATGTAGGTATGTATATATATATATATATATATATATGTATGAATATTTAATATATATATTATATATATATATTGTATATATATATGTATAGTATATAATACATATATATTACACACATATATTATATTTATATATGCTTATATATATCTATATATATATATATATATACATATATATACATATATAGACTAGATATTTATAATATATATATATACATATATATATATATATATATATATAATATATAGACTATATATATATAATATATATATATATATAATATTATATAATATATATATATATTATATACTATATATATCTATACATATATATATATATCTATATATCATATATATATATATATATATATATAAATGCATATATAACATGATCAAATATTTAGAAGATGAACTCAACATAGATAGATATTTCATAGTTTGTAAAAAAACAAAAAGGAAAATTTCCACAAACCAACAATATCAGTTAAATACAATATTTCTTTTTTTCACCAAAGAAAGAGAGAAAAAGTTTATAATAGAGTGGGAATAAGACATTGTAAAACACATGAAATAGTTTCTTTTGAACTGAAATTGAATTTAATGTATTTTTCGCTTGTTTTTTTTTTCATTAGTTTTCTTTTTCTCTTACGGAGATATCTATTTGCTAACATCTGCTTGAATATAAAGTGCAAGAGAATATTTTAATATCATTTATAAGCACTCCCTCAGAGAGAATTCTTATAAAATACATACACAGGCATCTAAGTGTTTACTTACAAATATACATACATGCATATATTATATATATATATTATATATATATATAGTATATTATATATATATATTATATATATATATATGTATATACATTCATATATATATGTATATATTGTATGTTATTGTATATATACATATATATGTTGTGTGTGTGTGTTTATATAAATGTAAGTAAATATATATAATTAGATAGATAGACAGATGTATAATATATATATATATATATATGTTGATATGTACATATATACCTATCTATCATTCTACCTATATCTATATATAATGTGTGTGTGCATATGTGTGTCTGTGTGTATGCATGTACTTATGTATGTATGTATATATGTATGTATGTATGTATGTATTTATGCATGTATGTATGTTTGTAAGCATATATGTATCAAGATCATCATCATCATCATCCTTTAATGTCCACTTTTCCATGCTTGTATGGGTCAGATAAATTTGATGCCGCTGGATCCCTTACCTGTTTCCAACCTTCTCACCTGTTTCAAAGCAAGGTAATATTTTCCTAAGGCCAGATGTATTTCCCATGGAAAACTGGAAGCCGATAACCTTAGTTGTATGACAATAACAATTATTTATAATCATCAAAGTGTATCAAGACAAGGTGTTACACAAACACACACATGCACACAAATGCACACAAACACACACATGCACACACACACACACACACACACACACACTACATGCATATACAACAAGTTTTTTTCAGTTTCTGTCTGCCAAATTAACTCACAAGGCCAAGTTAACCCAAAGCTACAGTAGAAAATACTTGCCTAAGTTATCCTATGGTGGGATTGAACCAGAGATCACATGGTCAGGAAGCAAGAATTTTAACACCCCAACTTCACTACTTCTGTCTATATAAGCATATATATTATATATATATATATATATATATATATATATATATATATATATATAATATAATGTATATGTAGTATGTAATGTATGTATGTAGGTATGTATGTATGTATGTATGTATATGTGTAATATATATATATATTATATTCTATATTAATATATATATATATTATATACATATATCTAATATATCTATACATAAATATATATACATATATATTACATACATATACACATACATATATATACTATATATATATGTATGTATGTATGTATGTATGTATGTATGTATGTATGTATGTATATATATATACACATATACATACATATATATACATATACATATATATATATATAAACACACACACATGAGGGGGTGCTGAAAAGTTCCTGGTTTTAAGAGTATCACAAAAGGCCTGGCTGGAGGCCCAACATTCTGGGTTCTTTTACAGGGCTTAGAAAAACTGAAAGACCACTGCAATAAGTGTGTGAATCTAAGAAGGTGTATATGTTGAATAAAATCATAATTAGCTGATCCCCCTGTATTTTCTTTTACCCAAAGTGAGGAAGTTTCCAGCATACCTTCATGTGCATATATATATATACATATATGTATATATATATATATATATATATATATATATATATATATATATATATACACCATATATATACAAGATGAGAGAGTGAGAAGACAGACCGAAATAATAGATACACATTTATACATACATAATCTTATGTTTATATATATTTGCATATATATATAGACACATGGATACACACACACACATATATATATATAGATAAATACATAGATTTTTTGTATCTTTATTAAGTTAAATATATATATATATATATATGTATATGCATACATACATATATGCATGTGTGTATTTGTGTGTTTGTGTGTGTGTAAATATTTATATACTTATACATACATGTTATATATATATATGTATGTGTATGTATGTATGTATGAATGTATATATAAGTTCCTCTGCTAAATCAACTTGTGAGCAAAGTAAAGTCTATGATAGTAATTCTGTCTCCCTTCAATGGGAGCCACAACCTGCCAATCACTGGGCTGCAGCAGTTAATATAGACAGACATACACTTCTCACTCAGTGAAACTACAAAACTCTCTCTTTCATTCTTTCATATCCCAGTTCCCTCATCCTCTGTGTCGTTCTTTATCTGTCTGTCTTACTCTGTCACTCTCAGTTTCTCCATCACTCTCTCTCTCTCCTCTCTCTCTCTCTCTCTCTCTCTCACTTACTCAACCATTCCTACTCCTCAGCCAACAACAGATCATGCTACATAAACTTGCCAGCACAGAGCAGCAGCAGTTACCTTACAACTCTACAGCAGGATACACATCTGAAATGATACAGAAGCAAAGATTGGGCATCGCTGGTAAATATCTTTCTTTATAGTTTGTTTGTTATTTGCTATTACTTTTCAAGTTAAGGATATTAAAAAAAAATAATTGATATCAGAATATTGAGTAGTAACAAACAATATAGATATTGTATTGTCATAAAATATTTTGTGATTTTGGAGGCAATAACAGTATTCTATCACATTGTAATATTGATATTTGTTGATGTATAGAAAAGTAGTAAAACTAAATTTTGGAATTTCTTTGAAATTTTTTATGTCTTATACAATACTGTTATTTATTCCTACATACAGTTTTTTTAATCGTGAAATCAGGAATATTATGATTCTCTCATTATCTCTCTGTCTCTTGCAATATATATATATATATATACACACACATATGTATATATTTACATATATACATATATAGATATATGTATATGTATGTATGTATGTATGCATGTATGTATAGAATGCGTATATATATATTATATATATAATATATATATATATATATATATATATATATATATATATATATTTACCTTTCTTTTGCTCTCCATTAAGTTTGAATTAGTTGATAGAGGATTGAAATGAATCAAGCATTCTATTTATGTATACTGCAAAGAAAAGTTATATACATAAAAAAAAAAAAAACTTTCTATGTTACTAGACATAATTATCAAACAGTTAACTCTGTTGAATTAGATTTTGAAGCAAAACTTCTGAAACATAAAAATGACTTATAAGTGTGCATGTATATGTATGTGCATGCATGCACATGTGTGTGTACATTCTCTGCTAATATGTTCATATGCATTTTTCTTCTTTTTGTTTTAATAATGTATAAAGCTTTGAAGTCCATCATAATACACAGAAGTTGCAGTTTCTACTGTATAAAACTTTCACTTCAAAATTAGGGACTTTTTATTTGATAATCTTCACAATTTACATCCTTTAGCTTCACTTCACATATAGAAGAACAAGTTAAGGCTTCATATAATCAGCTTTCTCTGACTTTAGAAATGTTTTATTTTATTTATATCTATTTTTGAGTGGTTTTTATTTTATTTTCAATAATCATATTCTAAAAAAAAAATATTATCCTTAATAAGTAATTGATATCAGATCTAGTTTAAATAAGGCAGATCATTTGATAAAACTTTTTTCCTGTACTTGAAGTTTTATGTCACTTACTGCTATCTTTGTTATATATTTATAGATATTGCTGTTTTATTTAACATTTTAGGGCTGTTGTAGCATCATGTAGTTTTCATAATACTTATAGAACTTACATTTTGTTTACTCTTAGTATCTATTAAAAATTGTATAAATGATATCTCAATTATTATATATATATATATATACACTAACCAGTGGTTCTCAACTATTTTTGACGTATGGGTCCCTTTGATAGACCCTGCTAACCATTTGATGTTTAAAAAGTCTTGTCATGTTTTTATAATCAAAAATCAATAGGACTTGTATAAGGACATTGTTAAAGTATTTTGTGTGTTGCAGAAGTATAAACAATTAATTGCTCTCAAATTTAAACAACAAAATCTTATATGGGCCCGAAAGGACCATATGGACTCCCATTGAAAATCCCTGATATACATACACCCTTCTGGAATACAAGAAGGTATCACTATTTTTATGGGTTTGCAAACCTAAAAGTCAAATGGCATTTTTTTTTTTTTTTTTTTTTTTTTTTTTTACTTTTTAATAATCTTTGTCTCTCTGAAAAAAGTTAGAGTTTGTAAATCGATCATTATCCCAAGTATTAAAATGTACCTTTTTTGCGTGTAGACAATCTTATTTTCTAGTCTCAGACTAGACCTAACTTATCCAAATTTTACCACAATGCCAATAATTGCTTTATACTACTAAATAAAGATTTCAAAGTTTTTTATTAGCAAACTGATTAATTGCTTTGATATCCTTATTCTCTATGTAAAAAATTTATCCCAACATTTTTTATAAGTTAACTAACTTTATATTTTGTAATAACATACTAATGTTACTTTTCTTCAAGATTATCCAACAAAATTTAATTTCATAATTAGCACTTTTCATCTAATTATAATTAATTATAATTTAACCCTTGTGCCAAATTAAACAGTACCCAATAGCAATATTATAGTCATAGAAACTTTACTGTTATCAACAGTTTGTAATTTATCTATAACCATTCTGGATACCATAGTTCCTTCTATATATATATGCATATATATATATATATATATATATATATATATATATATATGCACATATACACATACATATATACAGAGAGAGAGACAGAGAGACGGAGAGGGAGAGAGATATTTAAAACAGATAAGCGGAATTGCTTTAGACATACATATACATATGTATAAGTATGTGTATGGTTCTTAAATTAGAAAGGGCAAAATATTTTCCTGTCTATAGTAGAAATAACTTCTAATACTACTACTACTACTACTACTACTACTATTCACTAGTCATCATCATCACCAGGGTCTTTATCCTCCACCAACACCTCTTCTTGCTTTTTCTTCTTTTCATCCTTATCCTCCTCCTCCTCCTCCTCACCTTCATCATCATCATCATCATCATCATTGTCATCATTAATATCATCATCATCCTCATCCTCACCATCATCATCATCATCATCATCATCATTATTATATTATTATATTATTATTATTATTATTATTATTATTATTATTATTATTAGTATTATTATTATCATCATCATCATGATTATTATTACTACCATTATTATTATTACTACTACAGCTACTGTTATTTTGCAATATCTGTTACATAAAAATTAAATTCCACACACAGTATTTGTCAGGATGTGTGAGACAAAATCAGCAGACAAAATCAATTTCACACAAACACAGATGCAGAACTACACACCTACATGTATGAATGTTTATGTATAATTGTGTGTATGTATGTATGTATGGCCATAAATGCATCCACACATTATTTCAATCACATACATACATATGAAGTCAGATAAATGTATATATTTGAACATATATATACTTATACATATTCATATTCATATACATATACATATGCATATTCTTATTTCAATATACATATATATATGTATATCTATATCTATAAATATATATATATATATATATATATATATATACATATATATATATATATATGTTATATATATGTATATATATATTTATAATATATATATGTATGTATATATATATATATTCTTATATATATGTATATATATGTATGTATGTATTAATGTATGTATATATATGTATGAATGTATGCATCTATGTATGCATATGTCATATGTATATGTTTGTATATGTGTGTATATATATATATATATAATATATATATATATATATATATATATACACATATATAGGTACAAAAAGACACATATTATGCACAAACATACTGATATATGTATGTGCGTATAAATATATATATTTATATATATATATATATATATACACACACATATTTATATACATACATACATATTACAGAGACACACAGATACACACAAAAAAACACATGTCTGTGTATACTTGTGTTTTTCTATGTGTACAAGAAAGTAATTGTTTTAGGACAAAAACAAAAAAAAAGAGCACAAAACAAAACACAAAACAAAATAAAACATAAAAACAGTTCAAAGAAATGAGAGATTTTTGTGCAATTAAAAACCAGTAATAGCAATAGTTTTGCTGATGCATAATTCACAAAGATACATCGCATATGAGTAGTTGTAAAAAGTCTGAAATTAGTATTAACGGTACGTTAGGGTTATCATCTCTGACAAATGTGACCATAAAACATTACAGCTCACTACCTTTCTTATGGTGGACATAAATCTAATTTTATTTGAGCAAACTGTCAAAAATGTTAATGTTGCAGATTTTATGGCATTTTTATTCTCAATCGCTTGCATCAAAGTATAAGATGAAAAATGTTTTGATTGGAAACTTTCTTGAGCTCTGGAGCATGTATGCTAGTAGTGTGGTATGTTGTGTATGGTGTATGGCGTTGTGAATGGGTACGTGGAAGTTAGTGTTGTGAGTGACCATTATATGGTGAGATGCACGCACATATAAATACGCACACAAACACAAACACACACATACACACACATGCATATGAATATATACATAAGGTTAAGTTGTGTCTGTGTGTGCATGTGTTGGGATGTATACATTCATATATATATATATATATATATATATATATATATATTTGTATATGTATGTATATGCATATATATACACACACATATATATATGTACGTATGAATATACATATACATATATATACACATATGTACACCTAAAGACATACATACATATATACATGTATATGTATGTATATATATATATGTATGTATGTATGTATGTATTTATATATGTTATGTATGTGAGTCTGGGTGTGTATGTCTGTGTGCATGTATGTAAGTGTGTGTGTGTATGTGTATACACACATACTGAAAAACAAATAAATACATAGATAACACCTACATATATATATATACTTGTGTACTTGTGTGTGTGTGTGTGTGTGTGTGTGTGTGTAAAGAAAATCAAAATAAGGTGGTGAAAATAGTTGAAGCAGAAACTGATTTAAGATTATGAATGTGAAAATCTTATTTGCATTTAGAGAAATAAACATTTTTATATTCACAAGTGTGTTTCTAATTTAGTATGTATGTATATATATATGAATAAGTGTCTGGAGATGAGTATAGATGTGTATACATGCATAAATAAATATATATATAAATATATATATATACCTTATATATATATATATATATATATATATATATATATATATATATATATATATTATATATATATACATATATGTATAATATATATATATATATATATGTTATATATATATGTATATATATGTATATGTATGAGGGTGTATGTTCTGTTCTGCTTTTTATTATCACCTATATGAACTGGTTGGGTATTTTAGATTATTAAATGTCATGTCTGTAACTACGTTTGGTGTTGTGTATTTATAAATGTGTATATAAATATATAATCTATTTGAATTTTGTGCTTCCTATGAATGTACGCTCAAACACACACACATACAAATACATAGATATATATATTTATATATTAAAAGCTATATACATATAAACATATGTTTATAGAAAGAAATGTATAAGTATAAATAAATATATGCATATATGTATGTGTGTGTGTATACCTATTTATATATACATATATATACATATATATATATATATATATATTATTACATACATATATATATGTGCATATATATACATATATATACATATATATATATATATATATATATATATATATATATATATATATATATATATATATAGTGGTATGTATATATATACATATATATAGTCCAGCAGCAGCAGCACCATCCTTTTATGTCTTTTTCTCCTCCTAGCATGGGTTGGATGGTTTGACCAGAGTTGGCAAGCTGGTAAGCTACACCAGGTTCCAAGCTGATTTAACTTGGTTTCTGTGGCTGAATGCCCTTCCTAATACCATCCACTTGACAGTGTGTGCCGTGTGCTTTTAATATGGCACCAGCATGAGTGCTTTTACACGGTACCAGCACAGGTGCTTTTTATGTGGCACTGACAAAGGACTCTTACAGGCCAATTCTCTTTCCTAGGGGATGTGGTGGCCTTATATCATATATATATATATATATATATATATATATATATGCCTGTATGTATGTATACGTGCACACATACAAAGTAAAAAGTGGTTTTTGATAGGAGGAGCATTTAGCTATAGGGAAAGAACCCAGTTTGAAATGTACTGCTTCTATATGGTTCTCCAAAACACTAACTCCAAACATGATCTGTAGTAATCTAGGATGGCTCAACCAGCCAAACTATGCTAGAATAGAAAACCAACATAAAGTAATGTGATGTTACTACTTTCATACACACATACACACACACATTCATACATAGAGAAGAGGGATAGATAGATACAAACATTTATATTCTATGTATATGTATATTTGTATATATGCTTGTTTGCATGTTTGTATATGTATAAGCATACCTCTGTTCAGAGTTGATAGGAAGTAAGTGGAGTATATATATATATATGTATATATATATATAACTCTATTTGCTTTTGAAACTTACATTTAATAAGGAAAATTTAAATATATTCATATCTATAATCTATCCCAAGAATTGTGAAACCATCAATGACTTTCTGACTCAACGACTGCATTTGGATTTGGATCCAAAAATAGCAAACTGTTCTGGTTACAAGCAACGTTGTACTCATCTGTTTGTATATATGTATGCAGAGAGTGAGAGAGAGAGTTGCTTTGAATTTGTCTATGATCACAACACTTCTTTCACAAATAGTTTTTTTATGTCCAAGAAATGAGTACTATGAAGTGGTACAGTTCATAATTCTCATAACAGAGGGATTAAATTATTGAAAAATGTTTTTTATGAGGTTAGAATAACTAAACGTTTTTTCTTGCTATACCATATCTGCAGGCATCAGTAGTCATAAAGTGCCATACCAAAGTCTGAAGATTCATGATTTTTTTGGAATAGATACAGTAGTGATTTCCTGCTGCCTTCTACTAGCTAATTTGAATTTACTTTGCTCATCTTCTGCTTTCCTGAACTTACACTTCAGGCACAGATCTTATTTAACCCTGTAGCAGAGGCACCGTTCCATGTGATCTCAGGACGTATTCACATACATGTGCATTTGTATAACACATATTTTGGGGCCCAGCTCTTTTCAGAGACTTCTATGCCTTAACCAAAAGACAGTCAGACTTACACAAAATAAAATTTGACCCCACCAAAATCCAGTGCATTATTGAATTTATTTACCATCATAAATATGCATGTATTTAATGGATGCAGTTTGCAAGTGGTTACCATGGTGGATGTGCAGTGTTAAACTGCGAGGAAATTTGAGAAAAGAGAATTATTTTGTCTCACTCTAATATATATATATATTTCTTTACTACCCACAAGGGGCTAAGCACAGAGGGGACAAACAAGGACAGACAAAGGGATTAAGTCGATTACATTGACCCCAGTGCGTAACTGGTACTTAATTTATCGACCCCAAAAGGATGAAAAGCAAAGTCAACCTCGGTGGAATTTGAACTCAGAATGTAATGGCAGACGAAATACGGCTACACATTTCGTCCAGCGTGCTAACGTTTCTGCCAGCTCGCCATCTTAATATATATTACACTCTAATATATATTACAAATATTTATCATTTCTAACACAGACACAAAGCTACTTATATTTGTGGGAAGGGCTATAAGTGATTAAATCAACCCCAATACCTGACTGGTACTTCATTTTATCAACTTCTGAGTGTAAAGAATTGTTATTAAACATCAGAAGGCATTTTATTTTAATGTTCTGATCCTTCTGTCTTCTGTAATGCAAATAATATTATTTCAAATATAGAGGTGCAAAACCAGAAAATTAGGGAACAGAGACAGTTAATTATGTCAACCTCATATATTTTATTTCTATTGACTTAGAAGGATAAACACAATGGTGATCTTGGCTGAATTTGAAATCAGAACATAAAGTTCTGCTATACATACGGCATTGCATTTTATCTGATGCATTAACAATTCTGCCAAACCACTACCATATACAAATAATAATAATAATAATAATAATAACAATAATAATAATAACTGTTTCAAATTTTGGTGTAAGGCCAACAATTTTATGAAAAGAGGATCAGTCAACATCATTTACCCCCAGTATTTTATTGGTACTCTATTTTGTCAACCCCAGAAGGATGAAAAGCAAAGATGACCCTAACAGAATTTGAACTCAGAGTTTAACGAGGTGGAAAAAATACCATTAGGTAACTTGCCAACCTAATAATAATGATGATGATGATGATGATGGTGGTGGTGATGGTGATTTCAATTTTTGGCACAAGCCCAGTAATTTGGGGGGGAGGTGGTAAGTCAATTACATCACTCCCCACCCCCCAGTGCTCAACTGGTACTTATTTTATCAACCCTAAAAGTATGAAAGGCTAAGCTAACCTCGGCAGAATTTGAACTCAAAAAATGGATGAAATGCTACTAAGCATTTTTGCCAAGTGTGCTAATGATTGTGCCAGCTAACTACCTAATGATGATGATAGTAACAACATCAACAATATTAATGAGGTAAAAGGGAAGAGGATCATTTGTCGTGCATTTTTGCATTTTTTATCTCTTAAAAGCAAGTTTATATATTGCTTTGTTTTCTGCATATATTTATTCATATAGACAGATAGATATGAATGGGTATAAAAATATATTGCAACATATAAAAAAAAAGGTACAAAATTCCATTCGTGCACTTAACTTACTTTACTAAATTTACATGCACATCTGTATGCATATACTTCTAATTATGTGAATATGTACATCAAAAAATTTTCCTATTATTCAATATACATCAAAATACTTGAAAAATGCTGTGTGTGGGGAAGGTTCTAATTTTTTTCTTTTTTTAGATTTTAAATATAAAACAAAATACAATAATGTATTTTCCAAGATCTTATTTTGTCATTAAAAGGAAGAATTTTTGCTAGTCAATGCTTTCAAATCATTATTGATCCCTTCAGCTAAAACTCTTTGTTAACCATTAACATTTATCGTAAGTTTCTCTACCTACATTGATAATCACTGCAAAACTACCATGAACGTTGGAAGGAATAATTTTTTTTCTTTTTAATTTATTTAATGCCTTTGTCAATAAAGGAACGGCAATGTCATTGACCTCCACTTTTTTATATTCAGAGCCTCCATAACTAGTGGGAGGTATAGAAGTTTTCTTTAGAATGGAGACCAGGGCTCAAATGCTTACAACATAGTGAACTTTGTTAACGTCATCCAAGGACCAAGTTGGACTTGGATTAAATCTATCACTGAAGGACAGCATATAAGGGACCTCCATACTGTTTCACTTTACTAAATTCCACTCACAAGGTCCGGGTCAAACTGAAGCAATCATAGGAAATAATTATTCAATATGTTGTTCAGTAGGATTGAAATCAAAATCATGTGTTTGCTAAGTGGACTGCTTAACCACACAGCTTTGCTTGCGTTGATTGGAATTTGTTATAAGGTATTTGAAGTACTTAGTTAGTAGAAGAGCCATGCTATGGAATAGAACCTGCATCTTTGGAGTTACAATGAAAGCTTCTCATGATGCAGTTATGTTTACACCCATTAAAACTTGTAACCATTGCTGAAAAATTTTATTAACACAAGTGTTGTACAGCAAGATTGAACTCAACCATTTAGTTTTAAAGCAAACTTCTTAACCACACAGTCATGCCTGAACTCAATGAAACATGTTATTGGCATTGAAATATTTTATTAATATATATATGCCATGCAGTAGTATTGAACTCACAGACACTTGGTTGTAAAGCAAACTTCTTAACTACAAGCTATGCCTGCACCTATTGAAACTCATTACTGGCAATGAAATATTTTGTTACCACATGGTACTTACTGACATTTTGGCTTTCCAAGGGTGAAGGCATATGCTCTTAAATTTGTTGAAGCTGCCGACCATTATTTATAGTGCTCATAGTGTTGATGCCTTAAGACATTAGGAGTGATATCTAGCTTTGTTTTATGGTTAGTGAAATCCATAAATTTTTACTGCAGGGTGGTGAAGAGAAAAGCTGTAAATATAGAAAAATAGAAAACTGCATTAAAGGACACTAGTCTTCAGAACCAATAATGATGGTGGTGGTGGTGGTCGTGATGATGGTGGTAGTGGTAATAATAATAATAATAATAATAATAATAATAATAATAATCATAATAATAATAATAATGATAATAACAATAAATAGATAAATAAATAAAGAGTGAAAAAAAAATATTCTTGCCAAAAGCAGGAATTGCTTTTAAAAATGAAAAATTAATCATTAATATATGAAACAGAAATTTTAAAAGGTTTCAGTTCAAATCAGCATGTGTGTGTGTGTGTGTGTGTGTGTGTGTGTGTGCATGCATGTGCATGTGTGTGTGTGCATGCATGAGTGTGTATGTGTGTGTATGTGTGTGTGTGTTTGTGTGCGTGTGTAAGGAGAGATGGGAAGGATGTAGGAATTTCTTTTTGTAGCAAGCAAATAATCAAAATATTAAATATGATAAGAAAAAAAGAGAAAAATAATAAAAGCAAGCATAAAAGAATCACAGTGAGTTAAATCCATTTCTCTGCTGATGTTTACGAACACCTGAAAGCTGTCGATAAGAGAAACAAAACTGATAGTCATAAGTTGTACAATGGGGAAAATATTTCCATTTTGCTCCTGGCAGAACAGCTTTTGTAGTCATGCAAGTTGTCATTCTATTCTGATGTTACATTATTGGCTTTGATAATAGAATATATGCCGTTTGAATTCCTTAATCGGTTTCAATATTAGTAAGACTCACAAAAACCTTGAGCTGACCAAATTTTCTTCAGTTCCTCCATGAATAGATTCCGCTTGTCTTCCGGACTATAAAGCTCTTTTGTAATGTATCTATTTAAGTCAAAGAAAATAACCCTACTCAGAGGGAATTTTCAATTTTCATATCAGAAGATTGCAAGAAATATTTCTGTCACTTATGGCTTCAAACAATATTATATTGGCAAGCAAAAACATAGAAATGCAATCTGGCAACGAGAAAGGTTACAATGAAATATATTTGACTGAAATAGAATGTTCCGGCTAAAATAATCAATTTCATGTCATTGCCATGATTGCAAACAATAGTATTGACACCATTAATGGCTTTAGCAATGTTTTCCTGGCATATTCCAACATTATGATTCAAAAGGGACAACAGTATAAACTATAACATATGTAAGGAATATAAAAGATGTCATTGTGCTCTACAGAACAAATTATTGCTTTCCAAATTATTGGATCTCAGTTCAATCCCATTTCGCTATTAATGTTTCACTATACTCAGAAGGGAAATATGGACAGGCAAGATGGAGATAACTAATCTATGCTACTTGCTAGTGTCCATTTTGTTTTCATTTATTACATTTTTATTTCTTTGTATGTAGATATATATATTTTTTTTATTACATCTAATGTGATGTGTCTTCTGAGTTCAGTAAAAGTATCTATGTTTTAACAGTTAATATCTCCCAATATTTGAACATATTTATGTTATACAATTTAATATCTAGTAACATAATTTCTTCCTCTACAGGTCACATTCTCACATTGTAATTGCTCTCTAGAGTAACTAATAAATCCTTTTTCTATCCTCCAAATTACAATTCCACTCACAATATCTCGGTAAACTCATTTCTATCATTTCAATAGCAAATATTCCTTCATCATTTATAATCTCAGTTCACTATGTCTGTGAGAGATTAACTAGCTCAATGCCTCCCAACAACAGTATGTTATTTATCCCTTAGCTTTGAGAGTTTTTCCTTTTAGAAAGAAAATGGAAGCAAAGATATCATTTAAGGTTATTTTGTAAACTTCATTCGTTAACAAGTAAAATAAATGATAATTTACAAGATTCATTAAAACAACAAAATTATTCACTTAAATATATTTTTATAACATTTCTTGTGCTTTTACATGTCAGTAATTAAATAAAAAAGGAATATCCTTCCATGAAATGCCTCAATTTTAGATCCTAATCTTAATACATCTTAATTCAGGAAAAATAAAAATAAAAAATGAAATAAACTTCAAATTATTTACTTTAATCTAACATCACCTTCATTCTGTTTTTCAAAATCCCTTCCTGGAGAAACAGTCCTATTCTCTTCTCTACACTTTCTTCTTTGATATATGCATAAAATTATATAATTTAATTATAGATAGAAAAAATATATGTATTAAACAATTTGTACCATTCATAATTACAAATGGGCTTAAGATTGTGAAGTGGCAGAATCATTACCATGTTACCAAATACTTTGTGGTATTTCTTCTGGTGTTACTTTCTGAGTTCAAATGCTGCCAAGGTCAACTTTACATTTCATCCTTTTGAGGTCAATAAAAGTACAAGTTGAACTCTGGCATTGATCCCCCCTTGCAAGTGCTGGACCTATGCAAAAAGTTTGAAAAAATTATTACAAATCGCTGAAGGGAGTGAGTTGGCAGAATCATTTCCCAAAATGCTTTAAAAAATGCTTAGTTGCATTTCTTATGGATTCTTACACTATAAGTTCAAATTCCCCTAACATCAACTTCACCTTTCATCCTCAATAAAAGAAGAAGAGTTGAGCATTGGGATCAATGTAATCACCTATCCCTTCCCACTAAAACTGCTGGCCTTGTACCAATAAAGATGAAACCATTTCAGCCCATTATTTCTGATAGGCTGGAATGGTGACATCCATGTAAAGATTATTTCAATATTTCATGAAATGTAACATTACTGTCAAAATTTCATGCAGTATAAACATCGTTGTTAAAATTTCATGAACTGTGACGCCATGGACGAAATTTTTAAAGACTCTAATTCCTGTCATTTATTTTATATTTTACAGATTCTTTGAATTGATTCTTTGTCTACCATCATCAACTTTCTCATTGACTAAAATGTGGACATATCTTTATATAATGTCATTTCTCCTGAAGATTTCTCAATGTGAAGACCTCATTTATCATGTAGAAGAAGGCAAGATGCCAGGTACATTAGTTGGTGACATTGCAGCAGACACACATTTGTTTGATCGCATACCTGTACAAGATCACAATCTACTTTGGTTCAGCCACTTAAAAGAAACTTTTATCAATGGATCACAGTTATTTAATGTCTCTAAGACAGGTAAACTTTACACGTCTCAAATAGTTGATGCAGATATGCTATGTAAATTCAACACTGAATGCTTCAAAATGGTGGATATAGCAGTACGAAACGAAGAATCTTTCGTCAAAATATTAGAAATTAAAGTTGTTGTGGAAGATGTCAACGATCAACGACCTGAGTTTCCAGTCAAGCAAGTCAATATACAATTTGATGAAACAGATGGCAAAGGAACTATAAAATTCGTTCCAACTGCTAAAGACAGAGATGTGAGTCTTATTAACTCACAAATTACATACCAACTGAAGAAAGATATAGAAAAAACATTTTCATTATCAATTACAAAAAAGACAGATTCAACAATTAAACTTGGAATCGTTTTGGAAGGAGAAGTTGACAGAGAAAGGAAAGATAATTATAAGCTTCAAATTATTGCTACAGATGGAGGATCTCCTTCAAAGTTTGGTGTTTTGGATGTGATAATAACTGTTATCGATGAAAATGATAACTCACCAATCTTTTCTCAAAATCTTTATAATATTTCTATTAGTAACAGAAATGAAAAAAATAGACCAATTACAATATTATCTGCAAGTGATGTAGATTCAGGGGAAAATGGCAAAGTCACATACCACTTTAGCTCAAAAACTTCAAATGTTGCAAAATCATATTTTCATTTGAATGAGAAAACAGGAGAAATAATTCTAAAGAAAAAAGTTCCTTTTGTATCCAAAAAGTCTTATAAATTATTTGTGGAAGCTACTGATGGGGGAAATCCACCATCGACTTCAACAGCCATTGTATTGGTTCATGTAAATAACAATGAAAACAGTGCTCCTGTTATTGATATTAACTTTATTTCAAAATCTACAGGAAACACTGCCATTATTTCAGAAGGAGTGAAAATTAACAGTTTCATAGCTTACGTAAAGGTCACAGATAATGACGTTGGAATGAATGGCAAAATTATATGCAATCTTCGTCATGATAAAATTCAGCTTCAAAGTCTAGGAAAGAAAAAATACAAATTAGTTGTAAAAAAATCATTAGACAGAGAAACAGAAAGCCATATTGATCTCACGATTTCTTGTGAAGACAAAGGATTTCCACCATTACAAACGGATCACAGTTTTTCAATCCAAGTTATGGATATTAATGATATTCAACCACAATTTACAAAAGCTACATTCAGGTTTTCAGTCTATGAAAATGAAGAACCTAAGTTCTCAATAGGTTTTGTCAATGCTACAGATCCAGATCTTGTTGCTGGATCTCAGTTAACCTACTCTCTTATCGGCTCTAATAGACATATTCCATTTTCCATATCTGATTTTGGTTTTATTTCAACTACTCAGTCACTTGACCGCGAAAAGCAAGATCTTTATCGGTTTAAAATAATGGCTAAAGATAATGGAATACCTTCTCTTAACAACACAGCTAATGTTGTTGTTGAAGTTATGGATAAAAATGATAATGCTCCCTATTTTACTTTCCCTAGTTTTAACCCTTTCAATCTAGATGTCCACTACCATCCACAGAGTAAGAGTGACATCACAACATTAAGAGCCTCTGACAGAGACAGTCATGTTAATGCCTTCCTCAAGTATGAAATACTTGGAGGTAACAACAAGCAGTTATTTACAGTCAACCCTTACACAGGAGTTTTGTCATTCTCTCGAACGGTTTACCAAAACGATGCTGGATCATATAATCTGATATTAACTGTCAAAGACAATGGCATACCAGTTTTATCAGCAACGACCACACTGTCTTTGACACTAACTGTTAGCAATACAACAGCCAGAATGTACATCTCTCAAGACACAGAATCAGACAACAGAATTCATATTAACTTGATGATTATTATAGTAGTAGCAGCAGTGATAGTTTCTGTTGCTATTGTTGTATCTTTCATTATGTGTATAATCCAAAGGAAAAGCACAAAGGATAGTCGATTTACTGGGAGTGTAGGCACACATAATGACATTTTAAATGAAAGGAGACAGTCTGAATATACTTGTGAAGAAATATCTCCTAAATATGATATTCCAATTACTATGTTAGCTTGCACTGATAACTTTCCGACAACTCTAATAAGAGAGCCACACTCTCAATATGAGACTAATCACTGCTGGGAAGGATCTTCCATAGGGAAACACAGCAAAACTATTTCAAAACGGGCACACCCTGTAAGTAGCTAATTTATTTTCAATTCCATTTATTGAAGATGTTATTTGTTTTTTTTTCTTTCTTTTTTTTTTTCTTTCCCTTTCATTTTCTTGTGATTCTATTGATGATTGGCAATCATGAATTTCTGTGTGTTTTTTTTCTTGTTGTTAACTTGCAAGATAATTGCTACATTTCTCTGTAATTAAAGAAAATTTCAATTAACTATAATTCCTTTAATATCACTTTTGACCTCATGAAATGTTTCTAATATTTATTGACTTAATTTATACGTGTATCTGTGTATTAGTGTTTGTAATTGTATGCATGTGTCTGTGTGTGTGTGTGTGTGTGTATGTGTGTGTGTGTGGTGTGTGTGTGTGTGTGTGTGTGTGTGTGTGGTACATACACAAACATAGATATTTATACACAAATGAGTGTATGTATATTTGCATATGTCTGTCTGTTGTCTGTCCATGTTTCTTTGTCCCTGCTACTCTTTCTCTCTCTTTCTCTTTCTCTCTCTTTCTCTTTCTCTCTCTTTTTCTCTTTCTCTCTCTCTTTCTTTCTCTTTCTCTCTCTCTCTCTCTATATATATATATATATATATAAATATATATAAATATATATATATATATTATATATATATATATATTATATATATATATATATATAGAGAGAGAGAGAGGGGACTGAATTTTCTCTGTTGCTGTATCTAGCAGATGATGAAGACTATAAGTGGAAAGACATTGTCAGATTCATTCATCCCCATACCAAGATGGAAAATCATAAAAATGATGAATATATATGCGTACGAGTTAATTTACATGTATGTGTGTGTTTGTGTGTGTGTATGACAGTGCTTAATGTTGTCTGTCTTTGTGTATCTTATAGATAGATGTCAATATATATGTAACTCTACTGTATATATATATATATATATATATATATATACGTGTGTGTGTATATGTATATATATGCATTAAAAATTTGTGTATGTATGTGTTGAAGATGATTGGGTAACAGCATAAAGAAAGCCATCATAACTGATAGAAGCATTAATGTCTTGACTGACATAGGAAACATTCTGGCAGAGCAAAATGTCACAAATAATAGAAAACTCACTGAAGACAATATATAACAGCAGCTTCTAGAGATTGACAATAGACAATGGTAACAACTTACTGCTAAAGAAAATTCTTCCACAAGTATATTGTTTAGTTTTCCGAAACATGTAGGATTTCCGAATGATGAACATAGCCAATGGGAGAATTAAGAAGAACGATTATGCCCAGGATTTGAATAACTGATCTAGAATATTGATCCCAAATTAGAAAATGTTGCTGATGCTAGTTTGAGATTGATTTATAAGTAGGCTTCTTTATATTCTGAGTTCAAATCGTACTGATTCAAATTTTGCTTTTCATAACTCTGGAATCAATAAAGTATTAGTAATGAAAATCGAGTTCTCATTCTGAATGGACACAACTCTTCCTGGGAAAATTAAAACTTTCCGATCATTATATGAGAAAGGTATTGTTTGTTGTAGATGATGATGGTTCAAGACAGATATAAATAAGGAAGCCATTTGAAGAATGTGACCGGTAGATGTATTGTGTGAAATGATGATTTAGTTTTAGACAAATCCTCGAAATAAAATGAAAAGTCGGTTGATATAACAGAAATAAAGAATTTATTGATATACATTGTACTAGACTGGGTCTGAAATGGTTAAGCACTGCCAGAGGCACATCAAAGTCTCTACTTTGTCGACTTCTATCTCGAAGTAATTACTTCTGTCTTATCAGTAATCAATTCAGATCTACAATTCACGTATATTCATATTATCATTGTGGCAACTATCAGGAGATAAGTATAATTACTCTCTGGATGGTGTAAATATAGGAACTAGAGATGTAGAAAGATGCAATAGTTATATGGATATGGCATTGAACTACCTGTACACAGGTTACAATTTCAACTTCATTACTAACAGCTTCCATTCATCTTTCTCTCTCTCTCTCTCTCTCTCTCTTTTATCGTTTAAGTGTTTCAGTCATTGGATTACAACCACGCTGGGGTACTACTTTGAAGAGTTTTAGTCAGTCGATCCCAGTACTTAATTTTTAAAAAAATCTGGTACCTATTGTATCAGTTTCTTTATGTCATTTTGTAAAGTTACTGGGATGCAAACAAACCCACACCAGTCCTCAAGCAGTGGTGGGGGTCACAAACACAGACACAAAGAAATACACACGCTTCATTCACAAGGTATTTGTTGGCCTGGGGTTTGTTCAAGGTGCTGTGCACTAGGACTGAACCTGAAACACCATGATTGCAAAGCAAGCTTCATAACCTCATGTCTATGCCAATCTGTTTGGGATAGGTGTTGGTGGATTGACAAAAATAAAATTGAGTGACAAATCGATAATATTCTGTTGTGTCTGGGGAGAGTCATTTTATTTTTGTGCCTTATAATGTAACACACTATAAGGCACAAAAAGAGTGTGTTACATTATAAGGCACAAAAAGAGTGTGTTATATTATAAGGCAAAAAAAGAAAATGACTCTCCCCAGACACAACAGAATATGCTTCAACACAAACTCGTATAAAGAATCTTGCAAACCAAATCCAAAAAACGAAAATCGAAAATAATTCTTGTGATATATAGTTGTAACACTTTACTTCTATGTTTAACTCTTTGGTATTCAAACTGGCTTTATCATCATCATCATCATCGTTTAACATCCGTTCTCCATGCTAGCATGGGTTGGACGGTTCGACTGGGGATCTGGGAAGCCAGAAGGCTGCACCAGGCTCCAGTCTGATCTGGCAGAGTCTCTACAGCTGGATGCCCTTCCTAACGCCAACCACTCCGCGAGTGTAGTGGGTGCTTTTTACGTGCCACCTGCACAGGTGCCAGGGGGGTCCGGCATCAGCCACGATCAGTTGGAGCTTTTAATGTGCCACCGGCACGGAAGCCAGCCAAGGCAGCGGCTGAAATATTCTATCTGTTTTTGGTTCAAACTGGCTAGATCCAGTTTCTTACACCCACTCTACATTATCATTCTAAAAATAAATAATCATAGCATTGAAATCTCAATGTCATAAGATAATGCAAAACAATTTGAATAAATAAGGATTAAATTCAACAGAACAATTTAAATGGTGAAGAGTTAAATCCTACTGGGGATAATCTAATCTCTCGTTCTTTTGGATTTGATCAAATAAAATGCTAGGTAAGTTTTTGGTCAATTTATATTCTTATAAAGCACCCCATTAATTATAACTGGAACTAAATCAGTATTCAAGACAAAATTATTTTGAAATATTATATACCAAGGACTGACTGCTTTTTGTAGAAGATATTACATGTAAGTCATGAAATAAAGAACCATTTTTCAAAGAATTCCTATGACCTTATCAATATCTATTTACTGAAAGGCAGTGAGCTGGCAGAATTGTTAGTGTACTGGCCAAAATGCTTAGCGGCATTTCGTTTGTCTTAACATTCTGGGTTCAAATTCTGGCAAGGTTGACTTTGTCTTTCATCCTCTTGGGATTGATAAAATAAGTTCTGGTTAAGCATTGAACTCGATGTAATCAACTTCACCCATCCACCAAACCTGCTGGCCTTGTGCCAAAATTTATTTATTGAACATGATATTTTATTTGGCATATACCTATGATTTTCCATTAGACATTTAAAAGGTACTTGTGTGTATTTTTCTCTGTCAACCAGAATAATCCATCTGCAAAGGCTATTTCTTCCGAGTGTCTGCTGTTAAAGCCCACATCATCAGCATATAGGAGTTCCCAGGGGCAAGCAATCTTAAACTTCTCTGCCATGGCTTGGAGAACTAGAATACATAGGAGCAGTCTAGGAACCAAGCCTTAACCCTTTCGTTACTGTATTTATTTTGAGATGCTCTGTGTTTCTTTCAATTACATTAAATATAACAAAGAATTTAGTAAAATAACTTAGTTATCATTCAGCTAGTGTTAGGAACATAAATTGTGACTAAGGTTTGGTGGAAGATTTTAATTCAAAACTTATGAAAACAAGACATTTGTATTACAGAGCCAGAGCCGGTTTCAGCCGGGTTGGTAACGAAAGGGTTAAGGGACACTTACTTGCACTGCCAACCCTTACTGTGTTAACTACATCTCTGTTGATGACATGCATTGCTCTCAAAAACTATTAATTTAATCCTAATTTATAGATCATAGAACTCTATCAAAGGCCTTCTCCAGATCAACAAAAGTTAAGTACAGAGGCTTACTCATTACTAAGAACTTTCCTTACAGCTGTCTCCCTATGAAGAAAGCATCAGCAGTTCCCCAGTCTAGCACATATCTGAACTTATCTTATCTAAGCAGTATATTGAACAATAGTTACAAGACTTCTTCAATATCATCTTACATAAAAGACTTTGTTCTTAAGAGATAAATCAAACAATTAATTATTCAGATGTATTTGTTTAAAATTTCATCTGCTTCCTCCTTACCTCTGTAAAGTTGTTAATTTTTTATTATTTTTCTTTTTCATACAATTCCAGTGATCATGAAAGCATGACATTATCATATTACCTTTCAGGAGAAATTACAGTTTTTTTATACTGTAAATTCATCCATTCTTGTTACGTGTGTTCAATTCTTTCTTGTTCGATAAGTTGTTTAATAGATTTTAAATAGAATATTCCCATGATATAAGGGAAGCCTCTCTGTATATTCTTTTCTTTTAGAACTATTTTTAACATTTTCAAATTTCATTTTATTTGTATAGGAAAAAGAAAGTAATTTTAATCATTCCATCTTCTGTACAAAGTTCTTGGAGAGGTTGAACCCTTTCCTACCACTTCTCTTAATGTACATTATATATTGATTATTTTTAACTACCACTTTTCCATGGCTTACATCTTGTGAAAGAGAAACACAGAAGAAGAGAAAGAAAATCTTTTTCATGCACAGTTTATAAATTACTGTGTTTTTTTGCACTGCTCTTTTGAATATTGATAGTTTTATGCAAATGAAATTATTGCTAAATCATTTTATGAGTAATCTTTTGAAAAGAAAACCAACAAAGTGTTGTTAACAAGAAGACAATACTTTCTGCTCTGAAAGTTTTACTTACACTCAATTGTTTCCTGAATTTTAAATGATAATCTTTTTAAACTTCAAAGAAATCTTTTTTTCAATTTATCACTTACTTAACTGGATGCACTTACATCAAAGTCGAAACTCGCAAATAATTAAATAAAAATATCTCTCAAATAACATTTGCTAACATGATACAGTCTCTCTTGTTCAACCTTAAAAACAATACAGGTGTCCTTTAGTTAATTATATTTAATCAGCAGGGGATTGTAAGGAAAACTGATTTGACTTTCAAATAGCAAGGATTTCTTTTACTTATATTTTTCTTATCTGTATGTGTGTTCCTATATATATATATATACACTTACACATCTCTATATATATGTGTGTGTGGTGTGTGTATATATATATATATATATATATATATATATCTATATATATATATATGTATATGTATACGTATATGTATATATATATATATGTATATTATAATATATATATATATGTATATGTATACGTATATGTATATACATATATGTGTTATATATATATATATGTATATATATATATATATATATATATATATATATATATGTACACACACATATGATTTTGTATTTTCAGCTTTCTTGCTTCTTTTTTTTTTGTAATGAATTCCTCATCTGAATTAGGACGACTATGTAATGTGTAAAAGTGCTCATGGTGTGTTAGCAAATTCGTGTTGAAGCTGTGAGAATTCCGCTAGGAGAGTTATTGCAATTCTTTTGTAGTTCCGTCTTGCTGTTAGACATCAGGAAGATGAAGATGGGAAGAAATCTGCAACTAAAGTTATGACTGCACATGTTTCCACAATTCTCGAATCACACGTTATGTATACCTTTAACTTTCTAACCTGTAATTTACTTCCTTCTATGTAATAATCCTACGTTTGCCATGACACATATTAGAGGCTGCGCAATCAATTTATTAGAATGCCTTATGTTTTTTTACTATTTCATAATTTCTCGCATAGACTATGGCACCATAGATTAAGGAGAGTAACAAGAAGGAAATATCCACAAATTCTAATACAATCAATGAACAGTGTTTTCACACAACTCAGTGCTATCTCATGAAAATTACTCTTTTACTCTCTCTCTTTTATTTGTTTCAGTCATTTGACTGCGGCCATGCTGGAGCACCGCCTTTAATCGAGCAACTCGACCCCGGGACTTATTCTTTTGTGAGCCCAGTACTTATTCTATCGGTCTCTTTTGCCGAACCGCTAAGTAACGGGGACATAAACACACCAGCATCGGTTGTCAAGCAATGCTAGGGAGACAAACACAGACACACAAACACACACATACATACATATATATATATATATATATATACATATATACGACGGGCTTCTTTCAGTTTCTGTCTACCAAAGCCACTCACAAGGCATTGGTCAGCCCGAGGCTATAGTAGAAGACACTTGCCCAAGGTGCCATGCAGTGGGACTGAACCTAGAACCATGTGGTTGGCAAACAAGCTACTTACCACACAGCCACTCCTGTGTATTATTTCTAGTTATTCTGAAATTAAGCAGTAGTTGTTAGACTATGCTTCACTGATGAGGACTAACAAGACCAAAACATGCCAAGTGTTGTCCTCACACCACCACAGATTAAACTCATTCCACTTCTCTTTTGTTCTGCTTCTTTTTCCTTATACTTATGTCAATCAATTGACTGCATCCATCCTGAGGCAACACCTTGAGGGGTTTCAGCTGAACGAATTGACATCAATATTTATTCTTTTAAGACAAGTATTTATTCTAGCGGTCACTTTTGATGAACTACTAAGTTACAAGGAGACAGGTAAAACAAGACCAACAGTCAAGCAGTGGTGGGGAACAAACCCCAAAACACACTCACATGTGCACATATGCATACACACACACACACACACACACATGTGTATGTATGTATATATATATATGTGTGTGTGTGTGTGTGTATGTGTGTATATATATATATGTGACCTCATGTGTATTGTTGGTGATTTTCTTTCTCCGTCTTCCCTTCCTTGGACATTTCCATTTTCTATGTTTCTGACGAAAAGCTCCGCTCAAAACGTTAAATCCTCCTTCTTTCCTTCTTTCCTGAGCGTCCAATAATACTTTTTTTGTTCCACGTCAATGCGTTGTTGTGTTTTCTCTTTGTGTTTTCATGTTTGGATTAACTTTATATGTTTATATATATATATATATTTATATAAGAAATGGAAAACAAAACAATTTTATACAAATATATATGTATGTATATATATATTTATACATATGTGTGTGTATATATAATATGTATGTATGTATGTATTATGCATGTATATTCATACACACACACATTCACACATGACTATTTCAGTCTACTAAACCCACTCACAAAGTTTTGGTCAGCATGAGGCTGTAACAGAAGATACTTGCCCAAGATGCCACATAGTGGGACTGAACCTAAGACCACATGCTTGAGAAGAAAGCTTCTTAACCACATGGCCAAGCCTATTCTATAATAAATTTGAAGCAATTAAAATTTTAAGGTTGTATCCTCTATCTTTCTTAAACAGAATTAGTTAATGGAATAATGATTTATCATAATCATAATGATAATGACTGGTTCATTACAAATGGTGGTGGTTGTGGTAGTAGTAGTGACAGCAGAGACGGCAGTGGATCTGGTGGTAGCTGCGGTGGTTGTAGTGGTCGTGTTGGTGGTGGTGGTGGTGGTGGCAGTGGTGCTCAATCTTCGGATCAAACCAAAGGAACCATGTTTCCATTAATTTTCCAAATTGCTGATGCTATCTGTCAGCTTGTAATGCCTGACAGAAGTGTCACCATTTTTTTTCAGTCATGGGGCAAGATTTGAACCCAGAATGCACTGAGTCGGAATAGATACAGCATGGCATCTCCTCTTATACTCTAACAGTTCTTTTAACCCCCTTCCCTGGACTGGCAGTTTTTTTTATTGACCACCACCACCAAAAGGATGAAAGGCAAAGTTAACTTCCACCTCGATTGAAACTCAAAGCATAGAGCATTATTCCAAACACCAAGAGACATTCCATCCATCATTCCACTGCCTTTCACTTAAGATAAACACTGATTAATTATTAAAATTATTTCGTTCATTATATTGAGCTCGTTAGCATTCACTTTACAATTGTCTTTTCAGGTAAATTACATAACTCAACTCCACTTAGTCTGCTAGACGAGTAAATTGAATTAACATGATTTATTAAGATGTAAAGCTGTGTTACGTATAATTCCAAACAACTTCAAAACAATAAAATCGCTAAGATATCAGTTGTATGTATGTATGTATCTCTTTCTATCTATATATATATATAACTTAAACACCAATTTATTCATTGCGCTCTGTGTGTATATATATATATATATATATATATATTGTCGTTACTGTCCTGTTTTTGTTACCATTTTTTACCCCTCTGCGAAAAGATCTCAGAATTTTAATTGATTTGCTTTTCGCAGGAAGGAAAGTTTCTTATCGAAGATACATCTTACTTTTATCCTTCGAAACGTAGAGTAGATGAAACCATAGTGACTGAAGAAGGGGTTTTTTCGTTGTGTTAATTGTCCTGTACTCTATTTTTTTGTTGTTTAAAAAAATGTCCAGTTCCTTTGGTTTGTGTCTATGTTTTCGTTTCTCATTGTGTTCGACGTCCTTTTGGTGTCCTGTACTCATATATGCATGTATATGTACATGTAGAGGTAGGTACGTACATATATGTTTATATATATGCATATGTTTTATTTTATTATATATATATATATATATATATATATATATATATATATATACACACACACATATATATATAACTATATATATATATGAATATTTATATATATATTTTTTCTATGATCACTTTTGACTGAATTTCTACCACTCCTTTTTTTTTCACTTCCCAAAAAGAAAAGGTCTACTTTATATTTTGTCCCCTCTGTGTGGTCAATAAAGAAACATATATATATATATATATAATATTATTAGTGAATTGAAGAAATGGAGTTGAACGAAGATTGAACAGAAATCGTTTTATTGCATTCTACACGTGTTTCGAAAGGCACAATTTACCAAATTCCGATTGAATACGGAGACCATATTGTGTCTTTCTCTTCAGGAAGAAATAGGAAATCCGTTGGAAAAAACAAAAACAGAACAGAGGCGGAGCAAAACAAATCGAACGAGGCTCCTAAGAGTTTGATAAACAGTTTGGCCATGGGCTCTTAGGAGCCTTGTTCGATTTGTTTTGCTCCGCCTCTGTTCTGTTTTTGTTTTTTCCAACGGATTTCCTATTTCTTCCTGAAGAGAAAGACACAATATGGTCTCCTTATTCAATCGGAATTTGGTAAATTGTGCCTTTCGAAACACGTGTAGAATGCAATAAAACGATTTCTGTTCAATCTTCATTCAACTCCATTTCTTCAATTCACTAATAATATTAAAATTCAATTATCCACACCAACGCACGGTTGCAACACCATATGGTTGTACCTCCAACCGTGCTGTCTTCTGCTGTGATTTTTGCTACCAAGGTATCAGTTAAACTTTTGATTAATCTGCAACAAGATTATTCATCTTTCTATTTCACAAAATATATATATATATATATATATATATATATATGTATATGTATATACACACACACATAGTGTGTGTGTGTGTGTGTGTGTGTATAGATATACAGAGTGCAGTGAATATAATGGTGTCTAAGTTACACAAAAATGAAAATAACACTGACATTTCATTTTAAGAGATATATTTACCAAAATTACATTAAAATATCTTGAAATACACTAAAGAGTAAATTTATTCAATAAAAGTGCCATTGGCTTCAGCCATGGCCTCCAGACGACTTTGTGATCTTTTGCAACTCTTCTAGATGGTCTCCTTGTTTAAGTTGGTGAAAGCTGCCATAATCCTTGTCTTCAGTTCTTCTTTGGTGTTATAAGGAGTTTTGCTGGTCACTTGCTCAACTGCACCTCACACATAATAGTCAATGGGGTTGAAGTCTGTGGAGTTAGGGGGCCAGATGTTGAGGGTGATGTGGTCGCAGAAATTGTCTGACAGCCATGACTGGGTTCTCCTGCTTGTGTTGCATGTTGCAGAGTCTCTTTGCTAGACATAGGTCCTTCCAGCAGCCACCTGTTTGACCCAGGGCAGCATTACCTCCTGCAAGCACTTGATGTAGGCCTCCGTGTTGAGTCTGAGGTGAATGGAGGCATAACTTCACCATCATTAGTGGTCACTCCAAACACCATCATGTTGACTGGATGTTTTATTTTTACCACTCTTGCTACATGTTCTCATATTCACTAGGGTAGCATTATTCGATATTTCTTTCCTTTTTTAATGTAGTCGGTAAGATATAAAACATATAGTTGACTGCTATTTCAGCAGCTCAAGTGACCATGATGAAATTCCCCCATTGAATTATTCTGAAAGAATTCTTCTTTGATTGGGTTGTCCGGAAAGTTTGTGCCGATTTATAGTAGCTTACTTTTCAACTTATTTTAGAACATGGTTAAGTCCACAAAATAGGATTTGATTACACCCCCATTTAGAGAACAGTTTAAGCTATATTTTCATGGAAGAAGGTTTATGTTCTTATAACCTGTGTTAATTCTGTAACCCTTTAAAATGGAAGATAAGAAAGTTTATTTTCAGCACTTGATGGCTTTTCTTTTTCCATAAAGGGAAAAATACCTCACAAGCAACCAAAGAAATATGCGCAGTTTACTGTGATGTTTCTTTATCCAAAAGAACTCTACGGAAGTGGTTCACAAAGTTCTGAGCTGGAGATTGTAGCCTCATTGATAAAGAGTGATCAGGCAGATCCTCCACTACAGATGATGACCAAATCAAGTCATTAATTGAGAATAACCCACATTGCACAACCCGAGAATTGGCAGAAAGCCTCAACCTATCAAAATCTGTCGTTCATGAGCACCTGTTTGGTCGAGGGATCACCAGTTTGAATTTCAGACCAGGTGATGTGTGTGTTTATGAGTGAAACACCTAAGCTCCATGCAGCTCCAGCAGAAGGTAATGATGAACTTCTGCTGACTTTTTCACCACAACTTTCTCTCACTCTTTCCTCCTGTATCTTGCAGCTCACCTGCGACAGACTGGCGTCCCATCCAGGTAGGGAACCTATACGCCAAGGAAACCGGGAAACTGGCCCTATGAGCCAGGCGTGACTCCAGAAGGAACAAACAACAACAACAACAATAGTAACATTAGATGAAGTATAAAGCTTCTAATCTTTTACACTTTCAATTTCTCCACTGTTTCAGTTACTAGGCAGTGGCCTTGCTGGGGCGCCACCTTAAATGGTTGTAGTTGATCATATCAACTTCTAAATCTTAAGAACCTTACAGACATTGTTATTTATATTTGCAATGTTAAAGACACAGACTTCGTGATAGACACAATGAAATAGACACTCACATACATATACACACACATATGGACCACACACACACACATACACACACACACACATACACTCACAGTCACTCTATGACCAACCATAAACATGTGTATGTGTGTATGTGTGTGTGTGTGTATGTGTGTGTATGTGTGTGTGTGTGTGAGTGTGTGTGTATGTATGTATGTATGTGTGTGTGTGTGTATGTGTGTGTGTATGTGTGTGCGTGTGTATGTGTGTGTGTATGTGTGTGCGTGTGTGTGTGAGTGTGGAGGTACACCTCAACTTATGTCATTTTAAGTTATGTCTCTTTTGACTTTAATGTTTTTGTTCTTTTTTTAATGCAAAAAAAAAAATTAAACTTCAACTTCAGTTGATTTATCTGACTTTATGACAGTCTTGGTGAACATTTAAAAGCATAAATATTCTAGGAAAAAAAAAAACACCTAAAAAAATTTAACACTGAGATGCAAGAGTCAAATAAAATACTTGTAAAAATATGTACAAATCACTTACTAAAACAAATATCAGTAAATAAATTTTTTAGCTGTTTTTACCATGTTACATTGAATCTTGAGATAAGTCAGATGTCTTGGAAGCAATTACTAACACATATTGAGGTGTGTCTGTATATACACACATACATATATATACACACACATAAATACACACACACACACACACACACACACACACACACATATCTATATATATATATATATATATATATGGAGGCGCAATGGTTAGGGCAGTGGACTCGCGGTCGGAGGATCGCAGTTTCGATTCCCAGACCAGGCGTCGTGAGTGTTTATTGAGCGAAAACACCTAAAGCTCCACGAGGCTCCAGCAGGGGGTGGTGGCGAACCCTGCTGTACTCTTTCGCCACAACTTCCTCTCCCACTTTCTTCTGTTGGCCTGCTCGCTTAGCCAGCAGGGTGGCGTCGGTTGAAGGCTAAGACAATGCAAAGCGCATTGTGACCAGCGATGTGTAACAACATCTGATGGCCTGGTCGGTCACGGTGATCACGGTGATATATATATATACATATATATATATATATACATGTGAGTCGTCTAAGAGGCCATAAGTAAGGGAAAAGATGCACTTGTGTATCTGTCACTAGAGTGGGTTTCGGATAATGTACACACACACACACACACACACACACACACTACACACACACACACAACACACACATATATACATATATATATATATATACTTGATGGCACCTTGGACAGACCAAAGCTTTATGTGTGGAATTGGTAGACTGAAAGACGCCCATCGTGTGTGTCTGTGTGTCTGTGTCTGTGTCTGTGTCTGTGTGTCTGTGTCTGTGTGTGTGCATGTTTGTGTGCATTGCGTGTGTCTGTATTTGTTGCCACCAGACCTTGACAACCAGTGTTGGTTGTTTAGGCACCTCACCCCACCCCCATAAACTAGTGGTTCAGCAAACGAGATTAATTGAACAACCAGGCTTAGCCAAAAAAAAAAAAAAAAAAAAAAAAAAAAAAGGCTTGGGTCGATTCATTTGATTAAAAATTGTTCAAGGTGATGCCCCAGCATGGCCACAGTCTGAAAGAACTAAAAGATAAAAGACTTATATATGTGTGTGCCATGGGCCGTTACACAATTCCCTTTTAATACATTCACTCACAAGCCATTGGTTGACTCAATGCTATAGTTGAAGACATTTCATAATATTATTATTAACTAGCAGTACCGCCCGGCGTTGCTCGGGTTTGTAAGGGAAATAAATATATAAGCATTTTTAGAGATGTAAAGTATAATAGCCATCTCAATATGGCTAACCACAAAGGGGGGGTGTTACTGTAGCTTTTTACATTCTGAGATTTAATAATAAATTTTTAGAGAGTTACTTCCCTTATATATGCAAAAAATTCATTAAAAATGACAAAATTGATGGTAAATTTTTTTTAAATCGTAGACTCATCGTAGACGTGCGCTAATACCCAAAAGGGCTTGATATGAATCACGACTATAAGATACCCAGTTTTGGTTAAACTGCACCGCAAAATGTGGGAGTAGTTAGGAATCTAAATCGTAGGAGACAGACAGCACACAACCTCACTTTTATATATAAAGATTAGGACTGCCAAACCTGAGACCATGTGACTGGGAAAGGAACTTCTTAACAACACAGCCATATCCACGAAGAAAAAAAAAATAGCAATCACCTGGATGATCATAGCTGGAATGGCTTTGATCTTAAGTCTGCTCAATGAAGGCTGACCTGCAACTAAACAGCTACTTCCATTTCTAAATAATCTCTAAATAATCATGAATCACTTTGTATTAACTTTGTTGTACTTTTACTGCTGACAGGCAAATGCCCATTCATTCATAACATAGTCTTCATTCTAACGATTTTCAAATTTAGTGTTCATCCACTATTAACCAAGTCTATTATTAAACTGGTTTCTTATCTTCAACTCAACTTCTTATCTTATTCGATTTGATTTTATTTCATTATTGATTTTTTAAATCTTTTTTTTTTTACTGTGGAAGTAATTAATTGATTCTTGTTTGGATGTTGTCCAAGAGGGAAGTTTTGTTTCCTTGTAAACTTGCAGCATCACTTTTCAAATTTATGCTTCTTATTTATGACTGATACAATTCCAAGATATTATACGTTGAGTTTTATTTGCCTGTTACCTATCAGGCACACATGCACATACTCGTATATATATTGGTCAAGCATATATATGTATTTAATATAATAAATGCGAAAACTAACTTCTGTGTGTCAGTGTGTCACACTAAGACCCCCTCTCTCATTGTTCAATGACACTCCTACTATTCCTCATGATGGGGTGAGAGAAGTAGTAGGCATAGAGATGGTGAGGATGGCTACGAAGACAGTCAGAGAGAGAGAAAGTAAAAGAGAGGGAGAGAAAGAGAGAGACAAAGAAATTTAGGAAGAGTTGGTGATGTTTTATTAAAAGTCATAGTGTTGATGGTGGCAGTGGGAGTAATAATGAGAGAGAGAGAGAGAAAGAGTGGGTATGTGAGAGAAAGAGGGAGATGATGTACAACTTTGTTTAACCATGTCTCTATCGTTTTTGTTTTACTTTTTGCTTTCTTTAATACATACAGACACACATACATAAACACATACACACACAAACATACACACATACAAACGCACATATACACACACGCACACACACACACACATAAAATGCGTTTTAATTGAAATAAAGTTTCCCCAGAGTTTAAAAATATCTAATATAATAAATGTAGTGTTTCAGTGTGTCACACTTTTTCAACTTTGATAAATCCTTTCTACTGGAAGCACTAGGCTTCAAATTTTGGGGGAAGGGATTAAGTCAATACCCGTGTTTGCATTACTGCACTTGTTTCCGACTATTTTTTTCATGATGCATTTGGGGGGGGGGGGCAACAAATATGATCATCATTCGGATATGACTCTGGAGAAAGCAATTGTGACAAATTGTCCAAAGCAAGTCAGAGATCTGTTTGCAGATCTTCCCATTCAGAGTCAGTTGCTTTAAAACTATATATTAGCTTAAAAGCTTCCTCTCTCAAAGGTGCTTCCCAAGCCATTGGCTTATAAGGCCAGTTTGCCAGATTTTGTGGCATATACATTCCCCACTGGATGGAGTGCATTTTTTGGCAGCTGAGTGGACTGGAGTAATGTGCAATGACGTACTCAAGAACATAATGGTGTTGAATTCCTGGTCCAGGAATTGAAATCACAAACTTACAATCACGAGTGCAACACCCTAACCACTTCCACTATATATATATATATATAGATATATATACATATATCTATATATATACATATATATATATATATATATAATATATATATATTATATATATATATATATATATGTATATATATATATATATATATATATATATATATATATAGATATATATATATATATAGAGAGAGAGAGAGAGAGAGAGAGAGATAGATATCTACACAAAAATTAAGAAACCCACAATATGAACGTAGATGTCTTCTAAAAGAAACTAGACATTCTCCTCTCCACAATACCGGATGAACCAACAGCGTGGCATGAGGTACAGATAAGAGCTGAGATGTCAAACTCTTTATACACAAAATGGGCCAACAAACATGGCAACATCACATAGAAAAGAGGTGATATGAAATCCTACCACCCTGAAGAACTCAACTAAAGAAGAATTATATGTAAAAGTGCAAAATCACAGTGGTGCTCCAGCATGATCACAACCACATTGCTGAAATGAATAAAAAAGTGTATATGTATGTGTGTCTCTGTGTGTGTGTATACATGTATATATACGTATGTGTGTGCATATATATATATATATCACTGTGACCGACCAGGCTATCAGATGTTGCTACACATCGCTAGTCACAATGCGCTTCACATTGTTTTAGCCTTTAAATGATGCCACTCCACTGGCTAAGCGAGCAGGCCAACAGAAGAAAGAGTGAGAGAAAGTTGTGGCAAAAGAGTATGGCAGGGATCGCCACCATCCCCTGCCGGAGCCTCGTGGAGCTTTTTAGGTGTTTTCGCTCAAAAAACACTCACAATGCCCGGTCTGGGAATCGAAACTGTGATCCTACAACCGCGAGTCCGCTGCCCTAACCATATATATATATATACACATAGGCGCAGGAGTGGCTGTGTGGTAAGTAGCTTGCTAACCAACCACATGGTTCCGAGTTCAGTCCCACTGCATGGCACCTTGGGCAAGTGTCTTCTGCTATAGCTCCAGGCCGACCAATGCCTTGTGAGTGGATTTGGTAGACGGAAACTGAAAGAAGCCTGTCGATATATGTATATATATATATATATATATATATATATATATATAAGTGTGTGTGTATGTGTTTGTGTGTGTGTGTTTGTCCCACTAGCATTGCTTGACAACCGATGCTGGTGTGTTGACGTCCCCGTCACTTAGCGGTTCGGCAAAAGAGACCGATAGAATAAGTACTGGACTTACAAAGAATAAGTCCCGGGGTCGATTTGCTCAACTAAAGGCGGTGCTCCAGCATGGCCGCAGTCAAATGACGACTGAAACAAGTAAAAGAGTAAAGAGTATATACACACACATACCCACATACACACATGCACACGCACACACACAAACATACACATTGCTCAACAGCAGGAGACACTTGAGCTAGCTTCTAGACGGTGGTCATTAAGTGAACATCTTAACCACTCTGCTACGCCCTGCACCCACAAAATTCAATGTTTACTTTAATTTAATATTATTATTTTCTTTATTTTCAGTGCACAAGAGTATAAAAGTATGATAGCATGAAGCCAATTCTAGTTGTATTATAAATAAAAGTGAACGTGCATTGCAAAAGAAATGGGCTTTCTCTTTAAATTCTCATTCTATACACAAACTTTATACAACGTAAATCTCTGAAAAATCTTCATTTAGATTAAACTTTAAATCTTGATTTCATGTCTGAAATCTTAATTTGAGCATTAACTGCAACAGCTAGAATAATTTGTTATTTATAAAGTCAATGTGGATGTCTGAACTAACAAAATATTGACAATGAAAGAAAGAAAAAAAAAACTAATAAATATATAAACAAATACTTGTTTGATGAATTGCCATAGGAATCTCCAATCTCCAACTTAAGGTAAAAATATTCAGCGAGATATGTACACACAGACACACACACAAACACACACATACACACACATACACACACACATACACACACATACACATACACATACATACACACACACCTACACACACACCTACACACACACAAACACACACACATACACACACTCATACACACATACACACATACACACATACACACATACACACACATGCACACACATACACACACACACTCACACATACATACACACACACATATACACATACACACATACACACACACACATACACACACACATACACACACACATACACAAACACATACACACACACATACACACACACATACACACACACATACACACACACATACACACACACATACACACACATACACACACACATACACACATACACTTACATACACACACATACACACACACATACACACACATACACATACACACATACACACACATACACACACACACACATACACACACACATAGACACACACACACATACACACACACACGCACGCACACACATGCACACATACACACACACACACATACACACACACATACACACACATACACACACACATACACACACACACACAGATTAAATAACAAGAGAAATACAAGGGTGTTTAATTTTATGTGTGTGTGTGTGTCTGTGTGTGTGTGGATGGGTGTTTAGTGAGTGTGTCTGTGTGTCAGTTTATTTATTTAATTAATTAAGTATTTATGCATATATGTTAACTTTCTGTTTAAATTATTTGAATTCTTGCTTTAAGAGAAGAGCTATCTTCTGACAAAAACAAAAAAAAGAGTCATTAGTAGAATTTAATATGCGTTGAACTTTAAAAAAGTCTTGCATATCCATCCTTATTATTCGACTTCAGATTGTAATTTCAAAGTGCATACGAACTGGCCACTTTCTATGCCTGGAAATTCTAGCTTTTTGAGGTTTTATATACCATAAATCCTCGAGTATAATCCGCATTTTTTTCCCAAAATTTAAAGGTCAAAATTCCTAGTGCGTACTATATACGAGGTTAAAAATGAAAAATATTTTCTAACCAATGTCCGAGTCTCTATTTGCTGTCTGGATATGTTTATTCAGACGCATTTTGTGATGTTGGGTGTGAAAATACCTTAAGCTAAGCCTATAAGCAATGAAGTCATAAAAAGATCATCCACAAATTGCAGTAAGCAACATTTATTAAACGTTATTACTGTTATTTCTTTATTTTCTGCAAAAAATTTGCACAAAAAAGCTACACGTTTGAATTATGTTATATATACAATAATAATAAAGGATGTTACCGTATACATTTTTACAAACCAAGGACGTTATATAGACCTCCTTGACTCAAGTTAGAGAAGGGGTGCGTATTATACACAAGGTTTAAGTTTTTCAGAGGTACAGCCCCCTAAAAATCCCCTGCGTATTATACTCAAGGGTGGATTATACTCGAGGATTTACAGTAATTACTATCATAGTAAAGTTACGCAATAATTTCAGGTATATGTTTGTAAATATAAACTTAGTAGAAAAGATAAGATATATCGTAACAAATACTCATGAGTCCGAGAGGTCACACTTCATAATGATCTTAGTATCATCCTCAAGTTTACTGGAGGCATACCCATGCATAACCTTCTTTGATGTGCAGAGCATCTCCCTACTAAGTCTTTCTTGGAGTACTTAGGTTACCTAGTTCAGCAAACTTTCATCGCATGCAAGTTCATCAGGAAGTGAGTACTTCTTGAAGGCACAGGAGTGGCTGTGTGGTAAGTAGCTTGCTAACCAACCACATGGTTCTGGGTTCAGTCCCACTGCATGGCATCTTGGGCAAGTGTCTTCTGCTATAGCCCCGGGCCGACCAATGCCTTGTGAGTGGATTTGGTAGACGGAAACTGAAAGAAGCCTGTCGTATATATGTATATATATATATATATATGTATGTGCGTGTGTGTTTGTGTGTCTGTGTTTGTCTCCCTAGCATTGCTTGACAACCGATGCTGGTGTGTTTACGTCCCCGTCACTTAGCAGTTCGGCAAAAGAGACCGATAGAATAAGTACTGGGCTTACAAAGAATAAGTCCCGGGGTCGATTTGGTCGACTAAAGGTGGTGCTCCAGCATGGCCGCAGCCAAATGACTGAAACAAGTAAAAGAGTTTACTACTGGGCTGTAGAACGTTGTTCTCCTCCCTTTTGAGTACTAGGCTAATACCTTTGATTCTGCTGCTGTTATTTAGAAAAATTGGAATTATACTTACAAGGCGCCAACATCTTGGTCCTTTCATTGAAGCCACACAAGTCATCATAAGGTGTATAATTTCTAACTTAAATGCAATTTACAATGCAGATTTGAGTGGAAGCATGTGTGCTTCTATGGTAAAATATGTCTGGAAATAAACTATTTGATTTTGAAATCAGATTTAATTCTTTTTGGGGGTAATAAACATGGATTTAGGATTATAAATCTCTTTTCTTTTGTTTAATTTCATTCATTCACATAATACATTTTTGTGATATTCAAACATCTTTTCTATATGTCCATTAGAAACTGTCTTAAGTTCCATTCTTTTTATAATTGTTTGAAGCTCAGAAATAAGAAATTTGGATTAATGATGCAGGAAATTCCATCTACCATTATACTATATGGACATGAATAGGTGCAAGCATATATCATTATCATCGTCGTCGTCGTCATCATCATCATTGTCATCATCATTATCGTCATCGTTTCTTTCATCATCATAACATCTACATTTCCTTGCTTGCATGGATAAAATGACGCTTTGTTGAGGTAGAGTTTTCCATGGTTGAATGCTCTCACTGATGCTAGCCCTCGCTTGCTTTCAAGCAAGGTAATAAACCTGCAGTTTATCAAACAATGAACAGCTCTGACATGCTTTCAAGGAGGACTGCCAGCAAACAAAACACTGTTGCTATGAACGGTGAGGCTTTTCTTTACAATCACCATCCACATGTCAAGATGAGAAGGAATGTACACTCAGTCATGCACACAATCACACATACATAGGAACATACATACATGCAAACATATGTACATACATACACATGTACATACATACATAAATACATACATGCACATATATATATATATATATAGATAGATACATACATAAATACATACATGCACATATATATATATATATATATATATAGATAGATACATACATACATAGATATTCACATACATACATACACACATACATCATACATACGTACACACACACGTACACACACGCATACATACATATGTCCACATATACATGTATGCATACATTCATGCATGAATACATGCATACATGCTGTATACATGCCTGCACACATACATACATGCATACATACATGCATTTGATATATTTTGCATTTGATTGGTTGTATACATACATACATGCATGCATACACACACACACACACGTGATTGTAGTCTCTCATTGTCAAGAAAGATGGTTCTACTATTTCTTGCCGAACGACCTGCACAAATGATTTGTTTATAGTGATCAAAAGCATGTGCTGCACATTATGTGCTCGCTCCCTTCGTCAAATCAGTGTTACCTGAACAGGTGCATGGAGTGCCATACGACAAATATTGAAGCGATCGCAGAACAACATCATACGAAGTGTTTTACTCAAGAACATAATGCACCACCGAGTCCTGGAATTGAAACCACAATCTCACAAGTATTAGTGCAATTCTGTGACCACAAGGCCATGAGCCTTCATACATATATATGCATACATATATAATTAGATGCATATATGCATACAGGCGCAGGGGTGGCTGTGTGGTAAGTAGCTTGCTAACCAACCACATGGTTCCGGGTTCAGTCCCACTGCGTGGCACCTTGGGCAAGTGTCTTCTGCTATAGCCCCGGGCCGACCAATGCCTTGTGAGTGGATTTGGTAGACGGAAACTGAAAGAAGCTTGTCGTCTATATGTATATATATGTGTGTGCGTGTATGTGTTTGTGTGTCTGTGTTTGTCTCCCTAGCATTGCTTGACAACCGATGCTGGTGTGTTTACGTCCCTGTCACTTAGCGGTTCGGCAAAAAGAGACCGATAGAATAAGTACTGGGCTTACAAAGAATAAGTCCTGGGGTCGATTTGCTCGACTAAAGGCGGTGCTCCAGCATGGCCGCAGTCAAATGACTGAAACAAGTAAAAGAGTATGCATACATACATACATATATATACATACATACATGCATACATACTTACATACATAACGGAGTTCTCTCAGATTTTACCTACCTGTTTCACTTACAGCTTGCAAAGTATTGGTTAATCCATGGCTACAGCAGAAGACACCGGCCAACAACATCCACACAAAATAATTATTGAAAGAACTTTTAACCCTTTATTGTTCAGATTATTCTATCAAACATAATGTTTATTGATTCCCATTGATTTGAATTAATCATGCATTATCTCATATCTTCAAGATCTTGATGGTGCAATTACTTAATGTAGAATAACATTGTAGGGTAGGTGTGAGAGCCTGGATCTGGTCCATTTGAACATAAAACAGATTAAATATTTTGGCCGGATATGGCCGGTTTAACCCTTTAGTGTTCACATTATTCTGCCAAAATTAATGCTTTTTTATCCACATTGTTTTGAACTAATCATGCATTATCTTGTAGTTATGAGATTTTGATGAGGAAGCTGTTAATTTTTAAAATGATATTGTAGGGTTGGTGTGAGAGACCAGATCTGGCCAGTTTGAACATAAAACAGGCAGAATACTTCTGGCCGGATATGGCCGGTTTAAATGCTAAAGGGTTAAATACTAATGGGTTAAAGAGTCGCCCAACCATATAGAGGTTGAATCATAAAACAGGATTTTTTTTAAAGCAACCACAGATTAAGAAGATTAAAATTACATATAATAAAGCATCATGGGTAGAATTATTTTTAAAAACTAACATCTTTTCAACTTTGCAATTATCCTGGAACAGCGAAAAAAATCTCTCAAAAGGTTCAAACATTTTTAGAATTTCCATATTTTTAGTGTAGTCGCAACTTGAACTTGATTTATTTCCAAACACATACATAAGGATTTGAAATGTGGAGATTGTTTGGTTTTGCGCATATTTTTCAAGAATTTTCTTAAAAACTTCATCTTTAGGAAAGTTTTGTAACACGAATTTATGAAATTTTGATACATCAAAATCATGTGTGGCGATTAGCCACATTAATTTTTCATATGAGTAATATTTTTTTATCAGAATCAGGGTTAATTACTATCCATTCTAAGGGAAGGACTAACCTGGAATCATAATGATATTTAGCAGCTGATGGTAAATATTGAAAGGCAAACTCAACAGAAGCATGTTTTAGTAATTCTACTGCCATATCACTTATGTCTTTTTTAGTAAGATCAACAAATACTTCTTTATCGTATTCTGTAAGTGAACAAAAATTTCCAAGATAATTGTGTGGTTTCAAAGTGAACTTCATAACTGTACAGCCATGCCTTGACCTATCTATGCTTTCATGAAATATATATAAATGAAATATATATAAATGAAATATATATATTGTCAAGCAGTGCGAGTGAACAAAGACACATGCACGTACATGTATAACACTACGCCTTCACACAGTTTCTGTCTACTATGCTTGCATGAAATATATGTAAATATATATATATATATATATATATATATATATATATATATATATATATATATATATATATATATATGTAACGGGGAGCTTTATGAAAATAAACAAAGGACGAAGGCAGGTGGAATACAAACAAACAATTGTATTAGTATGGCGCTCAGGAATATAAATAAAACAAGTCTTTTACGTTTCGAGCCTATGCTCTTCAACAGAAAGATACACAGAAAAGAAACACGGAGAGAAACAAGGAGAGAAAAAAAAAATATATATATATATATATATATATATATATAAAATGTTGGCCAAAAGTCACCTGACAGTTAATCAAAAAATTCCATAAATACTTAATATCCAATTTCATATATTCATTCCAATTATGAATGTTTAATAATTGAATGTTGTGAGTTATTATCACCATTCATTTTTCAGCATTTGTCCATTTATTAACGAATTCTCATATAAAATAAGTTTTTGTTTTAATCTTGGAATTGAATAGTTTTTGATTTACTGTCAGGTGACTTTTGGTCAGCCCTGTATATATATCTTTATATATAAAAGTAAGGTTGTGTGTCTGTCTCCTACGATTTAGATTCCTAACTACTCCCACATTTTGTGGTGCAGTTTAACCAAAACCGAGTATCTTATAGTCGTGATTCATATCGAGCCCTTCTGGCTATTAGCGTGCGTCTGCGATTTTAAAAATAATTTGCCATCATTTTTTTCCATTTTAATGCATTTTTTCGCTATTATATAAGGGAAGTAACTCTCTAAAAATGTCTACGATGAGTCAACGATTTAAAAATAATTTACCATCATTTTTTTTCCATTTTTAATGCATTTTTTTGCTATTTTTTGGCTATAACTCTCTAAAAATGCTTTATAGTTATTTCCTTTACAAACCCGAGCAACGCCGGGCAATACTGCTAGTATATGTATATATATATATGTATGTATATATATAGACACACACACGCACATACATACACACACGTGCGCACACACTCACGCACATACATACACACACGTGCGCACACACACACACATACACACACACACAGGTATGGTGATATAAACAGCATAATAGAACACAAAATATTGTGAGGTTGACTTTTTATTCTTTTAGGGGTCAATAAAATAAGTACCAGTTGATCACTAGGGGTCAATGGGCTAAAATTTGAAATCTATATTTAGCAGAAGCAAGAAAAGGACTCAAAGGCTGAAAGATTTATATATTTTTTTTTTTTACTTATTTCAGTCATTTGACTGCAGCCATGCTGGAGCACTGCCTTTAGTCAAGTCAAATCGACCCCAGGAGTTATTTTGCAAGCCTAATACTTATTCTATCGGTTTCATTTTGCCAAACCGCTAAGTTACGGGGACATAAACACACCAGCATCGGTTGTCAAGCGATGTTGGGGGGGATGGACAAACACAGATACACAAACATATATACACACACACACATATATATATATATATACATATATACGATGGGCTTCTTTCAGTTTCCGTCTACGAAATCCACTCACAAGGCTTTGGTCGGCTTGAAGCTATAGTAGAAGACACTTTCCCAAGGTCCCATGCAGTGGGACTGAACCCGGAACCATGTGGCTGGTAAGCAAGCTACTCGCCACACAGCCACTCCTGCACCTATGAAAATGATGAACAACCTTAATCAATTTTTGAACCTTATTGAGTTCTCATCAGAGGCATCTACATGATTCTCACAGTTTCCATGTTGGCACTTATCAAAATAGTTACAAATCAAGAGTTGTAGATTTATATAGCTGGTGAGAAATATTTCCCTGGATTATTCTAGAGCGAATTTTAATGTATATGCCAGCCTCTTCTCCTCCCCACTGGTTCCACAGACTACCCTGCCATATCATATCTCTCTTGTTCTTAGCCTCACCTCCACCAACTGTTTTATTTTTACTTCTCTTGCTGCTCACTGATAGCATATATGAAAAGTGCATTGTAAGATGCACTCTTCATAGGAAAAATGTCTCAAAAGATCACCCCCGGGTCCTACATGTGAAGTTAGGCCTATATTACATGCTTTGATGCACTAAAAACTAATTCCTCTAATTCCTGAACATTCACTGCTCAAATTGGGGTGTGTCTAACATGACCTTACATCGTTTATGCCATAAAATCTTGTACATACACACACATACACATACTTATATCAATATTCAACAAACATTGACAATATTTTTGATCTATCCATGTTTTTTTCCTTTTACTCTATGTTAACAAAAAACATATAGCCAGAAGATGCTTAAAAATGTCTTCTTATTTAAATTTTAATGTGTATCTTTTCCTTATGTTACAATTTTTTAATTTCTTTTCTAAAATGTATTCAAGTTTACAAAATAATTCTCAAGTTTCTGAAACTGGATTTTTTGGAAAGCTATTTCTGATTTCGGCACTAGCAGCAGCAGTGGTGGTCGTGGCTTAGCAATTAAGAAATGGAAAGTAAAATATCTCTGAAGGAAGACAGTGAGGATGCCTTACCTCCATGAAAATACTGGTTTCAAATTTTGACACATGGCCAGCAATTTTGGGGGAGGGGTTAAATCCATTTCATCAAGCCCAGTGCACAACTGCTACTTATTTTATCAACTCCATAAGGATGATAGGCAAAAGTCAACCTTGCAGAATTTGAACTCAGAACACAAAACAGATGAAATTTTGCCAAGAATTTTGCCCAGCATGCTAATGATTCTGCCAACTTTCCAAAAATGTTATTACCTTACACTAGAAGTGTGAAGGCACATAGCTCAGTGGTTAAAGTATTGGGTTTACAATCATGAGGTAGTGAGTTCAATTCTTGGACAGGGCTGTGCGTTGTGTTCTTGAGCAAGACACTTTATTTCACGTTGTTCCCGTTCACTCATCTGTAGAAATAAGTTGCGGCATCACTGGTGCCAAGCTATATCAGTCTTTGCCTTTCCCTTGGTTAACATCAGTGGCGTGAAGAGGGGAGGTTGGTATGCATGGGCAACTGCTAGTCTTCTATACACAACTTTGCACAGACTTGTGCCTCAGAGAGGAACTTTCTAGGTGCAATTCCATGGTCATTCATGACCAAAGTGGGAGAGGGGATCTTTACCATTTTTACACTAGAAGTAAAACAAGAAAGAAGCACCATATTCAACGGCCTTTAACAAACACTTTTTTCCAAAAAATGTCCCAAAATTTCATCCTTGATCCTATATGGCGGTGCCCCAGCATGGCCACAGCTTGTGAGCTGAAACTAGATAAAAATAAAAAATAAAATAAAATATGTGCTTATTCTGGAACTGAGCCCTGTTTTCACATTTTGTTAGTTTTACTTATTTCAGTTATTGGACTGTGACCATGCTGGGGCACTGTCTTCAAAGGCTTAGCCATATTTATCAACCCAGGTACTAATTTTTAAGGTTCATGCTTGTTCTGTTGGCTTCATTTGCCAAACCGTTAAGTTATGGAAATGGAAACAAACCATCACCTGTTGTCAAGCAGTGACGGGGAACAAACCCAAGCACAAAAGCACACGCATATAATGGGCTTCGACAAAGTTTCCTTCTATCAGATTTACTCACAAGGCAAGGTACTGAGCAACGAGACTGAACCCAAAACCACATGGTTGCAAAGTGAGCTTCTTAACCCCCAAAGCCATGCCTGCACTTATAATTATATCATATGAAATAATAGATTTAGTAATATAGCTGTTTTTTTAAGGCAGTTGTCAGGAGGCATTTAACTTGAATGTGGCTGTGTCAGATGTCAGTTAACTTCAACAGGGCCTTCCAGCATAAAAACATTCCCTATCATCTCAGGAACAGACATTGTATGTAGGAAGGGGAATAGATGTGTAAGAATGGCATCCTATTCAGCTTATACACATGACTAAACCACAAAAGATCCTGGTTAAGCTGTTCCGCAATGAATTCTAAATGTTAATCCTGAGAGAGAGAGAGAGAGAGAAACTGAGAGACAGAGACAGAGACAGACAGAGAGAGGGACAAAGAGAAAGAGAGAGAAGGAGAAAAATACAATGTCAGTTAGGATCAGTTTTACTATACATTCCCAACGCCTCCAAGAACAGAACTACCAATAGTCTCCATCACATAACACAAATATCCATGAATATTGTCCTGCCATGCCTCCTCTTCCCCCACCCTTCATCTTCCCACGATCCTCATTGGAAATGGCAATAGTGGCAGTACCGGCACCATTGTCAGTACTGGCACCATTGTCCATCACATCATTGTCATTATTATTACCATTCTTGTCATTAAATCTATTTTTTTGCTAATGTTATTTCCCATACTCCCCATAGGCCCATAAATATAGGAATGGGCTCAGTGGTGAAAAGGCTCACTCTTCAATGCTGCGGTCATTCTGGGTTCTATCCCACTTTGCAGTATTTTGGGTAAGCGATTTCTTCCATAAACTTGGGTCAACAAACACTTTGGGAGATAAACTTTAGTATTGACAAAAACTGTGCAGAAGACATCAATACCTATTTCTTTATTACCCACAAGGGGCTAAACACAGAGGGGACAAACAAGGACAGACATAGGTATTAAGTCGATTGCATCGACCCCAGTGCGTAACTGGTGCTTAATTTATCGACCCCGAAAGGATTAAAAAGGCAAAGTCGACCTCGGCGGAATTTGAACTCACAACGTAACGGCAGACGAAATACCGCTAAGCATTTCGCCCGCCGTGCTAACGTTTCTGCCAGCTTGCCACCTTATCAATACCACCAGAGTATTGTCAACAGTATTGTTCATTGTTACTACTGCCACCACTACCACCGCCACCATCATCATCATCATCACCACTACCATTACTAACATCAGCATCGTTGATATCACTATTAATGTCATATTCTCACATCATTTTCTCCATCAAGAAATACCTTGTCTGACATTCGCAAAAACAAAAAAATCTTATTTATTGATACTATATCAGCCTTTCTCTGTAGATGTGAGATCTAATAAATCAGAGAATGAGACAAGTGCAGGCTGGGTGTGGTAAATCACTATCTAAAGCTTAAATAAATAAATAAGAAAATGTACATATAAATATATATATACATATATATATACATACATACATGTGTGTGTGTATATACATATATGTATATATATATGTATATATATATATATATATATATATATATATATATATATATGTATATATATACATACACACATGCATACAATACATGCTTGTATAAACACACACACACATATATATATACACATGTTTATATATTTATGTATATATATGTGTGTGTGTGTATGTATATATATATGTGTGTGTGTGTGTATGTATATGTATACGTATACGTGTGTACGTATATGTGTGTGTATATATATATATATATATGTATGTATGTATATTGGCATTAGTTACAATTTTATGGTCATTAAAGTAAATATTTGCTGATATGAATCATATTTCTCTTTAAGTGTTTACATGGCTGTTTTGGTTTGGAAATTTTATTTGTCAGCTACGTATATGATTTCAGATTTGATGTTGCTTTCTAGCACCTCAGGCAAGTGCTTTCTATCATAACCCTTAGGTAAACCAAATCATTTTCAATGAAGTTTGGTAGACAGAATCTGTGTAGATTCCCATTAGAAGTGCCATACCTGAGGTCAGTGACATAACTCAAGTGTGCCACCCAGGGCAGCCCTTCACTTTGCAGTGTGCCCCCTTGGTACAGGTTTATACAGTAAACCCAAAATGCTGCCCCAATAAAAGCATAGGTTGGATCTGACAACCCCTTCAGCCCTACAGGTGCTTCTGTTGGGGTGGTAAATTTAATCCATTGCATGGGTTATAACCACCACTACCACAACCAACAGTACCACTACCATCACCGACACCAACACCACCACGCAACCACCACAACCACCACTACTACCACCATCACCACTACCACCACTACTACCACCATCACCACTACCACCACCACCACGTGGCTCATGGTTGACTTCCATGTGAAGTCCATTCAGTTGTAAGCATTCTGACCTGGTGACTGGTGTAAAAAGCCATTTCTCTATTCCTCCCCACCTCAGTGGTCTTGTAAAGTGTCATAGCCATGGTCCATTTTCCTCTGCCCATAAAAAGAGAAGTATGTTCAGGTTACACGAGGCATGTCTGTGTGGTTAAGAAGCTTCTTTCTGAAGCATGTGGTCACAGATTCAGTCTTACTGTGCAGCAACTTGGGCAAGTATTTTCTACAATAACCTAGAGCCAACCAAAGCCTTGTGAATTGATTTGGTTGATGGAACCTGAAAGAAGTCCACCATGTGTGTGTTTGTATATAATGAACTTTCTGTGTATCTGTTTGTGATCATCATTATCATCAGTATCATCATCTTCATTATCATCATCATCATCATCATCATCACAACCACCATATATATATATATTTTATTTTTATTGCCTACAAGGGGCTGAACATAGTGGGGACAAACAAGGACAGACAAAGGGGTTAAGTCAATTACATCGACCCTAGTGCATAATTGGTACTTAATTTATCGACCCTGAAAGGATGAAAGGCAATGTCGACCTCAGCGGAACACACACACACACACACATGTACACATACATGCACATCATCATCATCATCATCATCGTTTAACATCTGCTTTCCTTGCTGGCATGGATAGGACAGTTTGACTGTGGGGCTGGCAGGCTAGAAGGCTGCTCCAGGCTCCAATCTGATCTGGCAAAGTTTCTACAGCTGGATGCCCTTCCTTATGCCAACCACTCCAAGAGTGTTGTGGATGCTTTTTATGTACCACCAGCACGAGGGCCAGTCACGCAGTATTAGCATCAATCACACTTGAATGGTGCTTTTTACATGCCACTGGCATGGGAGCCAGTCAGGCAGCACTAAAGGTGGTGCTCCAGCATGACTGAAACAAGTAAAAGAATAAAAGAATACATATACACATGTGTATATTTTGTATGTATATATGTGTGTGTATGTGTGTGTGCATGAATATATATGTGTATATATGTGTGTGTGTGTGTGTGTGTGTAAGTCTGAGAACATATATATTTATGTATATGTGTGTATGTGTATAACCTCATCTTGACAACACATAATGGTTTCAAATGAGCATCTCCATTGTAGAGGTGATGTTCATTTACAATCCTTCATGTGAAACATGTATAGCCATGGGGAAAAATTACCTTGCTTGAAAACAAGTAAAGGTTAGCCACAGGTAGGGCATCCAGCTGTAAAAGAAATCTGCCACAAGAAATTCCATCTGATCGATGCCAGCATGGGAAAGTAGACATTAAACGATGATGATGATGGTGGTGGTGGTGGTATTGGTGGTGGTGGTGATGATTACTAAATAGATACACAGAAAGTTCATTATAATGTTTACCATACATAATATCAAAATTTTAGCAAACAGATAAAAGCAAATTTATGGTCTTCGATTGCTACTTCAAAAACAGTTAACATTGATTGGAATATGACAATGATGTTTTAGTATTATGAAAGGGGAAACTATAGTTTATTGATACGCAGTACTTAAATATATTTAGAGTCAAAGTAAAAACTACAAATGGCTTGGAGTTGAGAGGCATTTTGCCATTGGTGTTTTTTCTTTTTTTTCTCTTTTCTGTATTTGCAGAAAATCTATTTCATCATCTGTGATGAAGCGGCTAGATGATGTTAAAGAAACTTACAACCTACTTGAGTGAAGTTCTTCTACCTTGAACTAATAAGTTACTAATGTAGTAGTTTTTTTTCTAAAATAATGTAGGGAGCAAACTGAAGGACCTTCTGTAGGGGTCATTGTTCACTCCATTAGCCTTTTTCCAGATTTCTTTCGTTACTGGGGCACTATTTTGAAGGGTTTGGTCGGTGAAATCAACTCCAGTACATTTTTTTTACGCTTGGTACTTATTCTGTCGGTCTCTTCTGCTGAACTGCTAAGTTATGGAGATGTCATTGCACTGACACCATTTATCAAGCAGTGGTGAGGAACAAACAGAGACACAAGCATGCGCATACACACAAACTTCTTACCATTCAAACACACCTATGCTTTCTATGTTTTGGGGGGTTTTTTTCTGTTGAAATGTAGTTTCAGGGATATAAACAAACCAACACTATTCTTCAAGTAGAAAAAGACAACCACAAAAGCACCCACATACACACACACACATCATATACATTTCAATCAGAATGCATTGGCTCGCCTCTAGTGTAGGCACATACCCAAGGTGCCACACAGTGGAATTGAACCAAAGTCCTGTGAATGAAAATTGAACTTCTTAACCACACAGCCATGCTGACATGAAGTCACTTGCAAACATATTCCAACTTCTGGCTCAGAGATGTCCTTTCTCCAGACTTTGCCTCTTCTGTTGTTACTACAATGCTAGCCTCTCCTCCTTGGAGATAGCTGATGTCGTGTCACTTCCATTAAAGCGCTCCTGATTCCCCTTCCCACGCCTTTTCTTGCTGACATGCATATTGTGTGGCACTGCACCATTTCCTAACTTAATCCTTTCCTTCACAGTACATTAACACCCTGGTATTCTCTTCCTGTCCATGTTTTGTTGAGCGTCAGTTCAGTTCAAGAGGAACGCCACTTATATCAAGCTCACCGGTTTTACAAGTCCACCGACACGGTACAGCCTCTTTTTCTTCCTCCTCCACACCAAACTGCAAGGAAAATAAATAAATAGATTAATAAATAAATAAATAAGTAAATAAAGTAAATAAATATATGCAAAAGTTACGTATGAGTTTTAATTGAAATATATTGAAAGAAGAGGGGGAAAATCTGGTGAAATTTGATAATGTATAAAGTTAATTATGAAAGACAGGAAATATTTATGACTAGGAAAGGAAATTAAGAGAGGTAAGAGAAATAGAATTGTTCTAGCCATTGACAATTAGTGATATTGAGGAAAACGATGCCCTGGAATTGTTAATGTGGCCAACTCATTAGTAAGAAGTTTCAGTGTCAGAACAAGCAGGAAGGTTTATCTGTAAATGAGACAGTTGATGAGCAGGTAATCCAGGTGAAAGTGTCATGTAGAGATGTGATAGGGGGGAATAAGTGAATTCAGTGTTCTGATAATGTCACACTACAAGCAGCGGAAGACATCTGGGGTTGGATGGTATGATGGGGACGGCGGGGGGTTGGGCGAGATGGAAAAGTGAGAGAAAGAGAGGTGGGGGGGGAGATAATTAGCCACATACCTAACTAACTAGATTGTGTGAGATGGAGTAAATCCCTAATGATTGATCTATTAATGTCATTATTAAAGTCAAAACCAATGTACTTGAAAGAGGAAACAACGGAAAATCTGAAGGTAATTGAACCAGTAATTAGTGAGACAGGTGGGGAAGATCATTACGAAACCGGTTGCAGGAGAGAATTAACAAACACAATATACTGTTTGATTTCACACAAAGATTATGGATTACCATAGTATAAAATGATTACTGGCACCAATGCCAACATAGAGAGTAATTACAGACGCAATACTTTAGGTATGAGGTGATTAGATATACAACATACCTTTAGTAATGAAGAATTTACAGATGAAATACTATTTATTCCTCACCCAAGTAAACCGAATGGTGAAAGGTCAAATGTATGATTATTTGTAATCATCCATGTCCAGTGTGGCAAGAGTAACCTTATTGACAAAAATTCAGTGAAGAAGAAAAAGTGAAGTTGTAACAATTGTACTTTCTGCCCGGCCCCTTTGCTGAATATTAATTATGCAAATGAGGGGAAATAACTTACAAGATGGAATTAGAAGCAGAATGGGAATTACGCTTGCTCAAAGTTCATCTGCCATCACATATATGTTCTAGATATACAAGATACTAATATTAGTGTCATTGTTGTTGTCGTTGTCATGGCAATCATCATCATTATCATCATCTCGTCATCAATGTCATCATCATCATCATTATCATCATTGTTGTCGTTGTTGTCATCGTCATTATTATTAACATCCGTTTTCCATATTGGCATGGGTTGGAAAGTTTAACAGCAGCTGACAACCCAAGCTCCAATGTCTACTTTGGCATGGTTTCTATGGCTGGATGCCTTTTCTAGTACCAACCACTTTACAGAGTGTAGTGGATGCTTTTTTATGCGGCACCAGCACCAGTGAGGTTACGAAGTAACTTTCATGACAAGACCTCTCAAATGAAGGTGGGGCTTAATACAGGTAGTGGCTTCAGGCCAGATGATGAGAGATTAAAATATAGTAGAGGGACATCAACAGATTTCTTGCTGTAGAGGAAATAGATGGTTACCTCAGCTGGAAAAGAGATAAAATGGTGAAGATGTGTCAAGATGTGTCTTTAACCCTTTAGTGTTCGCATTATTCTGCCAGAATTAACCCTTTTTTATCCACATTGTTTTGAACTAATCATGCATTATCTTGTAGCTATGAGATTTTGATGAGGTAGCTGTTTATTTTTAAAACGATATTGTAGGGTTGATGTGAGAGACCAGATCTGGCCAGTTTGAACATAAAACAGGCAGAATACTTTTGGTCAGGTTCAGCCGGTTTAAATGCTAAAGGGTTAAGTTACGGAAAGGAGGATATAAGAAAGGACTGAGTAGGGTTCATGGCTAGGTAAGTTTGTTAATGAGTGTGTGGAGAGTGTGGAAGCTTATGAGAGTGTAGAAGGAAGGTGGCTGATGGATAGAAATTGGGGTATGCAAGACCAACAAGCAATATTTGTTCTATCTTTCAATGAGTTTAAATGGAAGGGCTACACAACATAACTAAGTTTAATACAATTCTTGTTCTGTGTAATCTTGCTTCAATATGGCTCTCACTATCAGTTCCAAGTATCTTTTCTACCTTTCCTCTGCTGGAAATTGGAAAGACAACCAGGCAACTAACACTGGGGTTATTTCCCTTGTTTCTATGTTCTTGTTGGCACAAGTGTATTGAGCTGCATGAGGAGGAGTGAACTACATGAGGAGGAGTTAAGTTCAGCACACAGTAATAACACTTCATCTTCATTGCAATGTTACAAGGCTGAGCATGTAGCAATCTTTCTCATTGTCTTTACTTGACGTACAGGAGACCAAGTTAATTACACAAGAGTAAGAGTTGATCTTCAAACAGTTACCAAATATAAGAGAATACTGCTTTTAATCTATTACTTGTTTCAGTTATTGCATTATGACAATGCTGAGGTACTGACTGGAAAGGTTTTGGCTAAAGAATTGACCCCATCACACCCAGTACTTATGTTGTTTTGTTTTTAAGTCTAGTGCATATTCTTTTGATCTCTTAGTGGTTCCTCATTCTTTAACGTTCATTTCCTATGCTGGCATGGGTTGGACAGTTTATCAAGAGGTGGTAAGCCAGAGAATTGTGCCAACTTCTCATCTCTCTTCTGGCATCATTTCTAATCCTGAATGCACTTCTTGACATCCAGTGTTGGTTTGTTTATGTCTCCACTAAGCTATGGCAAGATAAAGTAACCAACACCAGTCGTCAAGAAAGGATTTAGTGATATACACAAACATAGGAACATACATACATGAATACACACACATATACATATATATATATATATACATATATATATGACAAATGTCCAAGAACTTTGGCAATACGCAGTGCTTAAGAAGACCCATCAAGTCATGTGAAATCATAGTCATGGCAGATACTGGTGTCATGCAACTGGCACCGATGCCAGTAGTACATAAAAGCACCCATTTCATGCTTGGAGTGGTTGGCATTAGGAAGGGCATCCAGCCATAGGAACCATGCCAAATCAGACTGGCGTATGGTGCAGCCCCTCAGCTTACCAGCCCTGGTCAGACTGTCCAACCCATGCCAGTATGGACAACGGACATTAAATGATGATGATGATATATGAAGATGACCTTCCACACAGGTTCTGTTTACCAAGTCCACTCACAAAGCATTAGTTGGCCTAGGGTTATAGTAGAAGACACTTGCCCAAGGTTCAAAGTGCTGTACAATGGCACTGAATCTGAAAGTATGTAGCTACAAATTGAGCTGGATTTAAGAACAACTCTACAGAAGTGATGGTTTTCTCATTGTCTTCTCAAGAACTATTGCAGGAAGAGGAGAGTCGATCTTACTAGCTGTTTGCTATTCAAGATTAGTTAAAGTTCATCTGATTGGCTTCCACAAGTTTTACTCAACTAAATTTCAGTTTACAAGATTTTGGTGAATTTTATAGTTCAGTAAAAGACATTTACATATGATGTCCTAGTAGGGTGCTAAGAGCACCATCCAAGCATGATCGTTGCCAGAGTGACTAACTGGCTTCCGCGCCGGTGGCACATAAGAGGCACCATTCAAGCATGATCATTATGAGCATCACCTTACTGGCGCTTGTGCTGATGGCACATGTAAAAAGATTCAAGCCTGACTGGCCTCCTTACCGGTGGCACGTAAAGGCACCCACTACACTCTCGTAGTGGTAGGCATTAGGAAGGGCATCCAGCTGTAGAAACTCTGCCAGATCAAAATTCGAGCCTAGTGCAGCCATCTGGTTCACCAGCCCTCAGTCAAATCGTCCAACCCATGCTAGCATAGAAAGCAGA
>NC_043010.1:4998796-5071296 GCF_006345805.1 Octopus sinensis | reverse complement strand
ATTTATTCAACTAAAAGTAGTGCTCCAGCATGGCCACAGTCAAAATGACTGAAACAAATAAAAGAGTAAAAGAATATATACATATATAGCTATAGATATTTGAAGTGCAGTATATAGATTTATAGACTCTGGTGACTGCCAAGCATTGGTGTAACCATGATGTTCTGCTGATCAGATGAGCAAGCCTTCTTTATCTGCATTGAATTCTAAATGTACAATTGTATTGTACAAAGTATAGCATGCATTTTGGTGCAGATATGTAAAATAATTTTGAGTGGCTGTGTGGTAAGTAGCTTGCTAACCAACCACATAGTTCCGTGTTCAGTCCCACTGCGTGGCATCTTGGGAAAGTGTCTTCTGCTATAGCCTCGGGCCGACCAAAGCCTTGTGAGTGGATTTGGTAGACGGAAACTGAAAGAAGCCTGTCGTATATATATGTATATATATATACGGGTAGAGGTAGGGGTCCACCAAGGCTCAGTCCTCAGCCCCCTCCTATTTATCATAGTCCTCCAGGCAATAACGGAGGAATTCAAGACAGGATGCCCCTGGGAGCTCCTCTATGCTGATGACCTTGCTCTAATTGCTGAGTCATTATCAGAACTGGAGAAGAAGTTTCAGGTGTGGAAGCATGGTTTAGAATCGAAGGGCCTAAGAGTCAACCTAGCTAAAACCAAAGTCCTAATAAGTAGGAAGGTAGACAAATCACAAACGCCTTCAGGTAGATGGCCCTGCTCGATCTGTAGAAAAGGTGTAGGTAGAAACTCTATAAGATGCACCAAGTGTAAGCTATGGACACATAAGAGGTGCAGCAATGTCATAGGAAGGCTAACTAGGAAGATGGTTTTTGTATGTGGCAGATGCTCGGGAGCATTAACCTCTGAAAATCTGCAGAAAACAACTTCAAACACTTTCCAGGGGGAAAAACTAGAAGTAGTTGATAGCTTCCGTTATCTTGGTGACCAAGTCAGTAGTGGGGGTGGGTGTGCTGAAAGTGTAACGGCTAGAGTAAGAATAGCCTGGGCAAAGTTTAGGGAGCTCTTACCTCTGTTGGTGACTAAAGGCCTCTCGCTCAGAGTAAAAGGCAGACTGTATGATGCATGTGTACGAACAGCCATGCTACATGGCAGTGAAACATGGGCCATGACTGCTGAGGACATGCGTAAGCTCGTGAGAAATGAAGCTAGTATGCTCCGTTGGATGTGTAATGTCAGTGTTCATAGTCGACAGAGTGTAAGTACCTTGAGAGAAAAGTTGGACCTAAGAGGAATCAGATGTTGTGTGCAAGAGAGACGATTGCGCTGGTATGTTCATGTGGTGAGAATGGATGAAGATAGGTGTGTGAAAAAGTGCCACACCCTGGCAGTTGAGGGGACCTGTGGAAGAGGTAGACCCAGGAAAACCTGGGTCGAGGTAGTGAAGCACGACCTTCGAACTCTAGGTCTCACCAAGGAAATGACCAGAGACCGAGACCTATGGAAGTATGCTGTGCGTGAGAAGACCCGGCAAGACCAGTGAAAACAATCAAAATCAAATCATATATCAGAAAGCAGGGGTTAAGTGACCCATCCGTTCGTGTCCGCTGTCAGCCTCGTCTGGCACCCGTGCCGGTGACACATAAAAGCACCGTCCGTTCGTGCCGTTTGCCAGCTCTGTCTGGCCCCGTGTCGGTGGCACGTAAAAGCACCATCCGTTCGTGGCCGTTTGCCAGCTCTGTCTGGCCCTGTGTTGGTGGCACGTAAAAGCACCATCCGTTCATGTCCGTTGCCAGCCTCGGCTGGCCCCCGTGCCGGTGACACGTAAAAGCACCGTCCGCTCGTGGCCGTTTGCCAGCTCTGTCTGGCAACCGTGTCGGTGGCACGTAAAAGCACCATCCATTCACGTCCGTTGCCAGCCTCGGCTGGCCCCCGTGCCGGTGACACATAAAAGCACCATCCGTTCGTGTCCGTTGCCAGCATCGCCTGGCCCCGTGCCGGTGACACGTAAAAGCACCATCCGTTCGTGGCCGTTCGCCAGCTCTGTCTGGCACCTGTGCAGGTGGCACGTAAAAAAACACCCACAACACTCGCGGAGTGGTTGGCGTTAGGAAGGGCATCCAGCCGTAGAAACACTGCCAGATCTGACTGGGCCTGACGAAGCCTTCCAGCTTCACAGACCCCAGTTGACCCGTCCAACCCATGCTAGCATGGAAAGCGGACGCTAAATGATGATGATGATGATGATGATGTATGTGTGTGTATATGTTTGTGTGTCTGTGTTTGTCCCCCTAGCATTGCTTGACAACCGATGCTGGTGTGTTTACGTCCCCGTTACTTAGCGGTTTGGCAAAAGAGATTGATAGAATAAGTACTGGGCTTACAAAGAATAAGTCCTGGGGTCGATTTGCTCGACTAAAGGCGGTGCTCCAGCATGGCCGCAGTCAAATGACTGAAACAAGTAAAAGAGTAAAAGAGTAAAGAGTAAAGAGTATACACTAAAATTATTATTACATGATGGTGGCTGCAAAACAGCTGTAATCCTAAGGTTAACAACTGATTAAATAGATATATTCACCTTTCATAGCTCCTGACGTTTTATGGTGTATACATATGTGTGTATGGGAGGAGGAGCTCTGTGCGTGTGTGTGTGCATTTATATATGTATGTATGCATGTGTGTATGTGTGTGTGTTATTGTTTTCTTGTGTTGGCTTCTATTGGTGGTAGTAAACAAATATCACTTTCAGGCAAAGTGGTGTCCTTCACGGAAACATGTTGGGAAAATTTTAGCTTACCTGAAGACAGGTAAGGGTTGGTTACAGGTAGGGTATCCAGCTGTAGAGCTCCTGCCTCAGAAAATTCTATCTGGGTGGGGATGCATGTATGGAAAAACTGGAAGTTTGATGGTGATGATGGTAGTGGTGGGGGTTCTCTTAAAGACTCGAATTTCTGTGATTCTCTTCTAAGCCTACTGTGTCTCATGCTTTTTTGTTTACATTTCAAAGTGATGAGGATTTCTATGAATACGTTCCTTTACATGGACATGTTGACAGCAGGGAGTCCATCAAATATAATATCCATTACCTCCTTAATGCTACAAGGTACACAATATGAAGCAATTTATTGCATTATCACATGCTACATGCTAAGACAGATCCATTATCAGGATCATTAGCATGTCAGACAAAATCGTAAGTGGCATTTCTTCAGGTTCTTTGAACCTTCGGTGTTCAAATTCTGCCATGGTCAACTTTGTGTTCATCCTTTCAGAGTTGATAAGATAAGTACTTTCTCTTGTCTTGAGAACTGGGGTTGATGTAATCTGCTTGCTCCTTCTCCTAAAATATTCTTGGCCTTGTACTAAAGCTTGAGATCATTACATGCTATATAGTACACAATGAAAACCCATAACCACACATGTTCACATTGTTGATAAAGCAGTTGGCCAATGGACTTAATCATCATCATCACTTAATATCTGCTTTCCATGCTGGCATGGTTGGAGGGCTTGACTGAAAACTCAGAAGCTGGGCAGCTGCACCAGTTTCCAGTCTGATTTGACAAGGTTTCTACAGCTGGATGCCCTTCCTAATGGCAACCACTCCAGGAGTGTAGTGGGTGCTTTTTACATGCCCCTGACACAGGTGCCATTAATGTGACACCATTATCAGCCACAACTACGATCTCACTTGGCTTGACAAAGATCTCGTTCACCTGTCACTGCCTCCGTGAGGTCCAGTGCTCAAATGGTGCTTTTTACATGCCACCAGCATGAGTGCCAGTCAGAAGACACTGGCATCAGCCATGACACTGAAAGTGTTGTAAAACAGGTACTACTTTTCAGACAAACCTCTTCACAGGCAAGGCCCAAACTGTGTCGTCTATGTATCCAGTCCTCTTTGAAAACCACTTGGCAGATTGCACCAGTTAAACTTATCGTAATGAGACAGCTTAAAGAAGCAACTGTTGCTGTTGATGGTAGTAGTGTTAATCTTCAATCAAGATTTTTATTGACCAGTTTTTGACAAATGGTGCTGAATAACCATTGTCTTGTGGCATTCTTTGGAGTTACATGATGTTGGTTCTTCCGTCTCCCGCCTTGCTGAATCTGTTGTTCTTTATAATAGGAATCACACTCTGTATGTGGCCGTGTTGCTAAATGGTTGGGTTGGTCTTTAAGGGACAAACAAATTCCTGAAGGTATCTTTCTTAAGGAAGTTGAATTTCACAAACCACTTTTCTGTGATATTTCATTTGGAAACTGAGCAGTGTGAGAGACCCAGTGTTGTCAGGATGTTTCATTTTGAAGTCTATGTTGCCACCTATATTACTGAGAATGCCATATATGTTGTCTAATCTCTCCACAAGAAGAAGTGGATGCCGTCCATATATCTGGAACACAAGAATTGCTTTTAATTATACATATTAGTAAACATTAAGTAGTGTTCATGGCAGCCTAGGAGACAATAGAATCTGCATGTTCTGATGTGATCTCAATAATTATAGAATCTTCTAAAGTGGTAAGCTGGTAGATTTGTTATCATGGCAGGCAATGTTTTGTAGCATTTCACCCATCCTTACGTTCTGTGTTCTGATTCCACTAACGTTGCCTGTCATCCTTTTGGGATCGAGGAAGTACACAACAACTGAGCACTGGGGGTCCAATGTGACTGGCTTAAGCCCTCCTCAAAAATTGTTGGCCTTATACCAAAATTTGAAAAATTTGAAACCAATAACTAAGGAATCTTCTATGATTTATTTTATTTTATTTTACTTGGTAAATTTTTTTCATATTTATTCATTTAATTGACCCCGAAATATGACAACCCTCATTAGAATTTGTTTGGTACAAAGGACAACACAGACTGCAACAGTACTCAAACTGAGACTGTGTAAAAGCTGACTGCACACACATATACACACACACACACACTCTACATAACACATATATACACACATATCACACTACGCATACATGCACACACATACACACGAACATGCATACATATGCACTCACACACACAAATACCACTCCTTTTGCACACACAACTACAAGAGACAAAAACCAAATGTACATGGACAACAAATTGTTATATACAAATAACAAAAAAGTTACAGCATACAGATGCATGTGTTTGTCTACATAGATTTATAATTTCTTGTGTATATACAATTATTCAGATGTTGATGTATATAAAATACTGTTTAGATACATGACTGCATATATATATACAGGGGTTGGACAAAACAATGGAAATACCTAGCTTCAAAGCATCATAATTTTGAAATATCTATAAAAATGCCAAAACCTTGTTTATTTTTATGGTTTTTTTTAAAATTTATTATTAGTGTTGCTAATATGTTTTGTTAAAATTGCTGTTTCTGTTCAGATATCATCTGAAAAAGGTAATTAAAATTCATTAAAATGACAGATTTATTGGACTTTCAAAGAGGTCAAATTGTTGGTGCTTGTATGGCAGGTGCTAGAGTAAAGAAAACAGCTGAAATGTTTAGTGTATTAAGAAGCATTGTCTTGAAAGTAATGACAGCCTTTGAGAAAGACGGAAAAACCTCCTCTTCCAAACAAAACTCCAGAAGAAAACCATAACTTTCAGCATTTAACTGCTTCCATTATAACACCTTAGTCCACTTCGGCAGCTGTAAAAGACAAAGGAATTCTAGTGGATGGCAGCAATTTACAATGTGAAATGTAGAGACATGTATGATTATACCTGTAACTGGAAGTGGGTCAGGGAAAATCTTTAATGAACACCCCTTGTGTGTGTGTGTGTGTATAAATAGATATTATATATATATATATTTATATATATATATACACAAGAAAAAAGCAACAAGAATGGATTAGTTGTTCAGTACAATTGTTTCATACGAAGAACAGATTTATTAAAAGCTGCAAATATTGCAGCAAATACAAGTGTCCCGTATTCATCAGCCAAAACACATATGAGTTTTCCAAACATCCTAGGGGGTGAGGCTACACTCATGAAGTATCGAAGAGAGTTCTATGAAAAGCAAAGTTAGATTGTAAGCAGACTTAAAATGTTCTCTAATGATGCACAGTTTTATAAAAGGTTTTTAAAAAAGTTTGTTAGCTTCACAGAAAAGGTAAATCCATCCATAATAATGCAGGTGTAATTTCCGGAGATATGAGGAGAGATTTTATTCTCAGAGAAGGTGAATATATATATATATATGTGTATATATATATACACATATTATATGTGTATACATATATTCATCCATCTGTCCATGCATACATGCATACATATACGACGAGGTACCCAAAAGTAACCGGAAACGTTCTCTGTGAGACAAACCCATTGTAATTCAGGCTTCTGCTGCTAGAAACCACTGGATGTGACCCTCAGGCACCAGTCTGCCAACCAGTGTCCTTAAGCGAAGTCGTCCTGCCACGTGGTGTGACTTTGTTTTGCAGTGCTTCTCCCCAGTTCATCAATTTTTGTGATGGCTGAAATGAAGGAAAACTGTGCTTCTGAGGAATTTTGTTTTTCTGCTGTTGCAAACGGTGGCGTAAACAGTTGTCATGCTTCAAACAGCTTACAGGAACATAGCCATGAGCAAAACATTAGTTTACAAGAGGTTTCCACACTTTAGAATGGTCAGTTCTTTCTCGAAGTCCAATCTCACTGAGGGTGACTGTCGACTTCCCGAACGAATGAAAACATTATGGAAATTCATGAACTGATCTTGAATGAACGTTGCTGAACAATTGATAAACTTGTCGATATGATTGGCGTGTCCTGGAGCTCCTGCTAACAAATTTTGAGTGAGGGATTGAGAATGGAAAGGGTTGCAGTTATATTCGTATCTCGCTTACTCATGGAAGATCAAAAGCAATCACAACTGAATGAATGTTGCGAACTGCAAAAACAGTTGTGAGTTGATCCGGACCTTTTTTTTCGAAAGTCATCACTGGTGACGAAAACTGGTGCTACAGAATTTGTAAATGTGGAAGAGGTGAAACAAAAAACGACAGAGGCATTAAAAAGCATCATTTTGCAAGAATTTCAGCACTGCTTGAATTGTGGAAAACATACCTGGACTGATGCATTGCTTCAAATGGAGAATACTTTGAAGGTGATAAAAGTAAGTAGCTTGCTTAAGAACCACATGGTTCCAGGTTCAGTCCCACTGCATGGCATCTTGGGCAAGTGTCTTCTACTATAACCTCAGGTCGACCAAAGCCTCGTGAGTGGATTTGGTAGACAGAAACTGAAAGCGGCCCGTCGTATATATGTTTGTGTGTGTGTGTGGGTCTGTGCTTGTCCCCCCAACATCATTTGACAACCGATGCTGGTGTGTTTACATCCCCGTAACTTAGTGATTCAGCAAAGGAGACTGATACAATAAGTACTAGGCTTACAAAGAATAAGTCCTGGGGTCGATTTGCTCGACTAAAGGTGATGCTCCAGCATGGCCGCAGTCAGATGACTGCAACAAGTAAAAGAGTATATGCAAATGGCCAGACAATTGATATGCACAACATTTGGTTTCCACACAATTTCAGCCCGCCAAATTTCATTCAAGAAACATTGGTCAATCCAAAGATATTATAGGAAACACAAACCAAACATAGAACCACAGGCTTCTGAAGTAAACTTCTGAACCACATAGCCATCACAGACTTGGCTGTTGTTTATAGCAGGTCAAATGATTACAGAGAAGCTTTCCGTTTTAGCACCTATAAAAGTCTGCATTACATATATGTATGTTTGCATCAATAATTTATATTTGGCTATTCTATATTTGTGGAGGCACATGGCCTAGTGATTAGAGCAGTGGACTCACGGTCGACAGATCGCGGGTTGGAATCTCAGACCGGGCGACGCGTGTGCGTTTATGAGCGATACACCTAAGCTTCACGTGGCTCCGGCAGAAGGTAGTGGCAAACTTCTCTTTGTCTTTCTCTTTTACTTGTTTCAGTCATTTGACTGCGGCCATGCTGGAGCACCGCCTTTAGTCAAATCAAATTGATCCCAGGACTTATTCTTTGTAAGCCCAGTACTTATTCTATCGGTCTGATTTTGCCGAACTGCTAAGTGACGGGGACGTAAACACACCAGCATCGGTTATCAAGCAATGCTAGGGGGACAAACACAGACACACAAACATACACGCACACACATATACATATACATATATACGACGGGCTTCTTTCAGTTTCTGTCTACCAAATCCACTCACAAGGCATTGGTCTGCCCAGAGCTATAGTAGAAGACACTTGCCCAAGATGCCACGCAGTGGGACTGAACCCGGAACCATGTGGTTGGTTAGCAAGCTACTTACCACACAACCACTCCTGCTGACTCTTTCACCACAACTTTCTCTCACTCTTTCCTCCTGCATCTTGCAGCTCACCTACGACGGACCGGCGTCCCATCCAGGTGGGGTACCTATACACCAAGGAAACTGGGAAACCGGCCCTTATGAGCCAGGCGTGGCTCGAGAAGGAACAAACAATTCTATATTTCGGAAAGTGTGTTTAATAGTGAGTGTGTATATTTTGTCTTTGTGCTGTTGCTGTTGTTGTAGTTATTGTTGCTATTTAACCCCAGGTTAGCCCTGGTCAAGCAAACCTATGATCAAAGGTATCCCAACTCTGACCACCAAAACTTTATATCATTGGGTTATTCAGTGTCTAACACTGTGGTCTTTAACCATTTGTTTTTCACCTATGGACTGTCTTAATTTCTGTTTTATTCAGATGGACCATCATAGCTATTTTATGTTTACAAAATCCAATTATATTTTTATAATTAAATATAATTAGAAATTGTAATGAGGTAAGCTGATAAAATCATTAGCACACAAGACAAATTGCTCATTCTTTTATTCTTTAATTCTTTCATTCGTTTCAGTCATTTGACTGCAGCCATGCTGGAGCACTGCCTTGTATTTTAGTCAAACAAATTGACCCCAGGACTTATTTTTTTACCCTAGTACTTATTCTATGAACCTCTTTTTGCCAAACTGCTAAGTCACAGGGATGTAAACACACCAACTCCAGTTGCCAAGCACTGACTGGTGGGACAAACACAGACACAAAGATATACATGACGGGCTTCTTTCAGTTTCCATTTCCCAAATCCACTCACAAAGCTTTGGTCAGTCTGAGGCTACAGTAGAAGACACTTGCCCAAGGTGCCACACAATGGGACAGAATCTGGAACCATGTGGTTGAGAAGCAAGCTTCTTACCACACAGCCACATCTGTTTAGTGGCATTTCATCTGTCTTTTTGTTCTGAGTTCAAATTCTGACAAGGTCAACTGTGCCTTTCAACCTTTCAAGGTCGATAAAATAAAGTACCAGTTGATCAATGGGATTTATGTAGTCTACTTGACCCCTCCCCTGAAATTGTGCCAAAATTGCACCAAGATTTGAAACTAAATATCATTGAAGGATAAATGTCGCCCTTTTGAAGCCTAGCCAGGCTCATGAGCCCAGTTTCCTGGTTTCTGTGGTGTATGTGTGTCCCCCCCCCCACATGGGACGCCAGTCCCTCACAGTGTTACTCAAGAAACAGGAAGAGAGAGTGATAGAAAGTTGTGGCGAAAGAGTACAACAGGGGTCACCACCACCCCCTGCTGAAGCCTCTTGGAACTTTTAGGTGTTTTTGCTCAATAAACACACACACAACACCCAGTCTAGGAATTGAAACCACGATCCTCCGACTGCAAGTCCGCTGCCCTAACCACTGGGCCATTGTGCCTTCACAAATATCATTAGGAACTGTATAAAATAAGTTGTTAGAATACTTTGTGTATTGTAGAAACATAAACAATTTATTTCACATAAATTTCAACACCTGAAGGACATAATGGAGCCTAATTGAGAAGCACTGGTCTAACAGGTCCTTGAGTTTGGGTATCGATGACTAAGAGAATGCTTGTACATGTATATATATATTTCTTTATTGCCCACAAGGGGCTAAACATAGAGGGGAGAAACAAGGACAGACAAAGGGATTAAGTCGATTACATCGATCCCAGTGTGAAACTGGTACTTTATTTATCGACCCCAAAAGGATGAAAGGCAAAGTCGACCTTGGCAGAATTTGAACTCAGAACGTAACAGCAGATGAAATACGGCCACGTATTTCGCCCAGTGTTTCTGTGTGTATGTGAGCATGTGTGCAGGTGTGTGCATGTGTGTGTATGTGTGTGTATGTGTGTGTGTGTGTGTGTGTGTGTGTGTGTGTGTGTGTGTGTGTGTGTGTGTGTGTGTGTGTGTGTGTGAGTATGTGTGACTGCATTTCTTTCTTTTATGGCTGTACTTCATACAGCTACTTTGTGTGTCTTTAAATCTCAATGAATGTACAAGTATAAAATATAAGTTGCATTCCAGAAGTTTCCCAACATCTTCAGGAGAGACGTATATATTAATCTCAAAGAAGTACAAAACTCTTATCTTCTTCAACATCTCATCCTCTGACTTCAATGACCATTTTGCATTTGCTCCTTTCATTTCATGAAGACCCCATGGAAGTCCTTCAAAAGGGAGGTGTTCAGGAGCCTTTTACAAGTTGGCCTTGAGGTTCTCCTTCAGCTGGGTGAACAACCAAAAGTCACAGAGAGATCAATGTTGTCTTGACTCTGGGGAGAATGAGGAACAGTTTTGATGTCCATATCTGTCGAGTAGTTGTTTTTTTTACTATGGTACTCATCACTAAAGTGGAAGCACGTGGCTTAGTGGTTAAGGTGTCAGCATCATGATCGTAAGATTGTGGTTTCAATTCCTGGACCGGGCAACGCGTTGTGTTCTTGAGCAAAACACTTCATTTCATGTTGCTCCAGTCCACTCAACTGGCAAAAATGAGTAACACTGCAATGGGCTGGCGTACCGTCCAGCTAGGGAACACATACGCCATTGAAACCGGGTCCATGAACCTGGCTAGGCTTTAAAAGGGCGCATTTATTTTTTTATTTTTACTCATCACTGAACACCCTAGGAACAAACATTGCACAAATATTGTGCCTGTTCAGATCTTCATGAATAGTTCTGTGTACAGATGCCACACCAACTCCAAACTGTATGCTTGTTGTCTTTATAGACACACTACAGGCTTCATGAAGAAAATTGTGAATTTTTCCAAACAGCTCTGATGTTTGGACATCTCTCTTCCTCCAACATCTCTCATTGTCTCTCACATCCTCTCTGCATCTTTGAATTTCTTGTGCTCATGGAAAAGTTAATCCATTCACAGTCTGAAGCATTTCATAAGATTCTGTCATGTTTTTTCCCAGTTTAACACAAAACTTTGCTGCATAGCATGCTTCTAACCATTCCAACAACATTCTGCAAACCAGTCAGCTGTGACAAGCAGTGTTTAGTAGGGTGTGTCCAAAGTGCTGTCACGGTCATCTCCTTCAGTCTGGAATAGCAAACGTTGGCAGGTCATCATATTAAATGTATAGCAATCAAATACTATAATTACAATAATCCAGGACAGTTATATCTGCTACTCCTAAAAAAACGTCCCAAAACTTCTAGAATGCACCTTATATAAGGTGTTAATTATTGTATGTATATATGTATGTATGTATGCATACATGCTCAATATGTGTGTGTGTGTGTGTGTATGTCTGTATGTATATATGCGCCAATATCATCATCATCATCATCATCATCGTTTAACATCCGCTTTCCATGCTGGCATGGGTTGGATGGTTTGACTGAGGACTGGTGAGCCAGAGGCTGCACCAGGCTTAATCTAATCTGGCAAAGTTTCTACAGCTGGATGCCCTTCCTAATGCCAACCACTCCAAGAGTGTAGTAGGTGCTTTTTATGTGCCACCGGCACGAGGGCCAGTCAGGCGGTTCTGGCAACGACCATGCTCAAAAGGTGTTTTTACGTGCTACCTGCACAGGAGCCAATCCAGCGGCACCGGCAATGACCATGCTCGAACGTTGTTTTTCACGTGCCACCAACATATTGGCACATGTGTATATAAATATGCATGGCCTAGCAGTGGCAAGATCATGATTTTGATTCCAGTACTAGGCAGGTGTACTGTGTTCTTGAAAAAAACCCATTTCATTTCACATTCCTGGTCACTAACTTTGACATCCATATGCGGTACACTGCACACTTGCACAGGCAATGATGATGTGATGGAGGGAGTGAACTAATGTACAACACAAACAATCCATCATATTAGCACTTATACATATATACACACACAGCCACACACACCCATTATAATCATCATTTAATGTCCTTGTATTATATACATATATGTGTATGTGTGTATATATGTGTTTTCTATTCCTAATTAGATCTTTAGAATTTATTAAAAGAAAGTTGCTTTTTAAAAGTGTTTTCTTGTTCTTTCTGTCATTCTTTGGGAAACTCTCTGCCCTTTAAACCAGAACATACCACCGAAGAAAAGTATGCTCAAAGTCAGTAGCGTAGGGTGAAAGCTTCTTCAAATGCATTCACTGTATGTAAGACAGCCACTCTAATGTGGGTCTGTACAGCCACAGCAGACACTGCACCCCATCAGCAGCAGACACAAAATTCCCCAGGTGCAGAACCATGGTTTTCCAAGACTGATGGATGCCTATCTCTGTCTTTTATCTAAGGAGCCTAGTTCACATGTATTTTGCTCTAGATACGTTTCCCATTGCTCCAGTAACCAGCAGTGGTTTTGTATTAACCTGTGGTTCCAATAACAATACAACTGAAAGCAAAACGTGAGTACTAGATTTACTGCCCTCATCCTCATCAATGTTTCGTAGATGGTTTGATTTTCTTAAACTTTTCTTGCTGCACTTATGCCAAGTAGGCAAGTGACAACAGAGCATGCTTTTATGGTCACAGACAGCATTTCAATCTGGTTGCTAACTTTGTTTTTTATGCTTCCTTGTTCCAGTCACTAGACTGCAACCATGCTGGGGCACTAACTTGAAGGATTTAGTCAAACAAAATAACCTTAGTATCTATTTATAAGTCTGGTACTTATACTATTGGTCTCTTTTGCTGAACTGTTAAGTTATGTAGCACAAAAATACAAACACCGATGTTAAGTGGTGAAGGGTACAAACAAAAATTCAAACACACACACACACACACACACACAGAGGTGATGTCAATAGAGCTGGTGACATAAAAATTCCCAAATACATGGTGTAAAGTTGTTGACATTAGGAAGGGCATCCAGCTATAGAAACCATGCCAATGTAGACATTGCAGTATGATGCAGTCCTTGGAGCTCTCAGACCTGCTCAACTTGTCAAACCCATGTCAGCATGGAAAATGGACATTAAATGGTGATGATGATGGTATATATATATATATATATATATATGTATTTATATATGTATATACACTCACACACACACACACACACACACATATATATATATATATATATATATATATAGAGAGAGAGAGAGAGAGAGAGATAGATAGATAGATAGATAGATAGATAAATAGATAGATAGATAGATAGATAGATAGATAGATACAGAGAGACAGACAGGTAGATAGATGCATGTGTCTTTGTATCTCTCACTGCTTCAAAAACTAGTGTTAGTTGGTTTACATCCACATAACTTAGCAGTTCAGCAAAAGTAACAAATAGAATTAGCACCAAACATTAAAAAAAAAAAAATTTTAAGCTAATTTGTTTCACTAAAATTTTTCAAAGCAGTGCACCCATGGCTGTAATCCTATGACTGAAACCAGCAAAAGGAAAGTTAAAAAATTATGCTTTTGGATTCTAAGTCTTCTTTCTATGTAGTGAACAGATGAGATAAAGGGGTTTAATGAGAGGATGGTGCAGATAAGCTGTCACCTGCAGGACACCTCTTTTGATTCTGTATGGTATCGGAGTTGACATGTTATCCTTTTTGAGAAGCAAAGTGCTGTACCATAGTTATATCTTTTACCTTTTTTTTTCTTCTTTTTTTTTTGCCTGGTTTGGTACTGAATTGCAGCAACCAGTAGTTGTTAAACTTTGGTTAAGTGTAATGGTTTGATAATCCACATAGTATGGTAATACTATTAACCCTTTCATTACCAACACAGCTGAAACCAGCTCTGGCTCTGAGTACAAATGTTTTGTTTTCATAAGCTTTGAATTATAATCTTCCATCAAATCTTAGTCACAATTAATGTTCCTAACACCAGCCGAATGATAATGAAGTTATTTCTACTAAATTCTTTGTTATATTTAAAGTAACTGAAAGAAACACAGAGCATCTCAACAGAAATACAGTAACGAAAGGGTTAAAAGATTCTTGGTAACCTAGACACACTTCAGCCTTTTACTGCTTATATATATGTATGTACATATGTATGTATGTATGTATGTATGTATGTATGTACGTACGTACATACATATGTATGTGTGTGTATATGTATGTATGTATATTTGTATGTATGTACGTATGTATGTATGTGTTTATATCTATATCCTGGGTATAACTTTAAACTGCATCTTGTAGTGATATAGGAGCTCTGATATAAGAGTTCCAGGGTTTTGTGGAGTGTGGAGCCACCTTTAGCCATTATTATTCCCAGATCTACTCTAACTCAAAGCAGAAGCAACTGTTTGGGTCCCATTTATGGGTTACCTACTACATGAACCACTGGGAGTGAAAGATTCTTAGTCCCCATTAGAGCTTCTTTCAAGGAGAAGGTAAACTCATATATAAAACCTGAAGTGCTGTTGGTTTCTGGTTGTCCCCATCTCTATGCCCCCTGGTTTGTGCTCAAAAGTGAATTCAGTGCTGTGCAGTACTTTATTCACTCAAGCACGTCTGGTGAAATGCTTTACAGTATTTCGTCTTTCATTATGTTCTGAGTTCAAATTCCGCTGAGGTCAGCTTTGCTTTTATCCTTGTGGGGTCAATAAATTATGTACCAGTCACGTACTGGGGTCGATCTAATCAACTGGCCCCTGTCCCTAAAATTTTGGGCCTTGTGCCTAGAGCAGAAAAGAATGCTGGAACACCACCAATGTCATCACCTTTGCAATGGCCATTCTTTTGTGATTAACTTTTTGTGAAGGAGGGAGTTTGATATTGCTGCTCTCTTTTGCATCTCTTGCCATGATGTAGGTTGATTTGGAACCTTGTACAGCAGGAAGTCAAGATGTCTCTTGAAAACCTCTCCCCCTATTCCATGCAAATCTCTGTGGGCCCTTGAATCTCAAGTCAGTACATGGTCCTCATTCTAGATGGTATAACTGGAACCTTTGGAAGAGTGCAGTGACCTCCAGTTTGAGGGCTGGTATAGCTCTTAATGCCAAATTTTGCTGCCAACCCCTCAAGGATCTTCCATACATATATCACTGCATATCTCCTATGTCTTCACTCTAGGGAGTAGAGTCACAGCTCAGCTGTTCCATTGATACAATTTTCCTGGTGTAGCACTGCTAAACTTGTACTTGTACTTGTGGTGACATTCACCCTGGGCGGGTTGAGTCGGCTTCTTCCTTGGAAGAAGTTTCGTGGGAATATGTGGATTTCACAAGCGGTCCCCAATAATCCTGCCTGTAGAGACATCCTGTTTGCCACAGATTGTCCACAGACGCAGGGACAGAACGTCTGAGGAGCCGCCGGTTGCCAAATCAGACACTCCTAGGATTTTCACCAGAGCCCCGTTTGCCGGGTTGTGGCCCTAATACCACTCAGTGTCAGACCAATCCGCCTTGGGTGGCCCTACCAGGAACCGAAGTTCCCGATGGCATAGCTCTGACACTACCCGTTGCCAGTGTCCCCACCATAGTGAGGAGGGGATGGACTTTGGGGACACTAAACTACTACAAGTTCAGCAATTAATTTGACACTGTGGAATGATCCTACTGAGAACAGTAGACCAGATGGCTAAGGACAAATGTATGCATACATGCATGCTTAGACATGTACATAATAGAGGCACGTTTTAAACTTAGGTCCCTCATGAGTCCTAAGACCCTCGGGGCTGGAGCTTAACTCAGTTTCTGCAGCATATAAGGGGCTAAGATTACAACATTCACCCTTAACTTCCAATCTTTTGCTGAAACTCATTATAGTTGAGTGGAACGATTCACTATGAAATGAAATGTTTTGCTTAAGCACACAACGAACTGCCCAGTCTGGGGACTGAAACCACGATTTTATGATCATAAGTGCATCACCCAGACCACTAGGCCATGTGCATTCATGCAAACACATGTGGACATATTTATTCGTGCAGATATTCATATACACTTACATGATGTACACATACACACACACTCACACATACACACTTACACATGCATACACACATACAAATACGAAAGCGTACATATACACACATCTACTCACACACATACTCACACATGCCCTATCTCACATATAAACACAAGCACTCTCTCTCTCTCTCTCTCTTTCTTTCTGTCTCTCATTCTTTCTCTCTTTCTTTCTTACTTTCTTTTGATCTCTCTCACATGCACACGCACACACGCACACACGCACACACTCACACGCACATAAGCATATGCTCTTACAAAAACCAACATGCACACATACACCACACTTACACACTCACACACACACTCGCACACACACACACATATACAACTCATGCATTCTCTCTCTCTCTCTCTTTCTATGTCTCTCTTTTTCTCTTTCTCTATCTTTCACTTTCTCTCTTTCTCTCACTTTCTCTTTCTCTCTCTCTCTCTTTCTCTCTCTCTCTCTCCAACACACTTACACACATGCTTGCACACACACATATACAACTCATACATTCTCTCTCTTTCTCTTTCACTCCATTTCTCTTTCTCTATCTTTCTCTTTCTCTCTCTCTCTCTCTCTCTCTTTCTCTCACTTTCTCTTCCTCTCTCTCTCTCTCCAACACACTTACACACACGCTCGCACACACACACACACACACACACACACACACACACACATATACAACTCATGCATTCTCTGTCTCTCTCTTTCTCTCTGTCTCTCTCTCTCTCCAACACACACACACACACACACACAAGTACACACTGAATAGAACCAACACACAGACACAACAAATTCTGCACATGTGCATGTATACTCTCCCATGCACATGCAAGCACAACATACGTGCACCACAAATTCATTCACAATAGAACAAACACACAGACACACTTAGAATCACACACACACACACACACACACACACACACTTAGACAAGAAATCACTGAGGCAGACACACAGACACACAGACACGAATGTCCCAACTCCTTGTCTATGTGTGTGTCTATGGCTATCTTCTTAAACTTTGTTTTGTCATTGGACTATGGCCATGCTGGAGTACCGGCTTGGTGGGTTTTAGTTTTACACGTTGACCTTGACACTAATGATTTATGTCCGATTCTCATTCAGTTGGTCTCTTTGGCTGAACTGCTAAGTTGTGGGGATGTAAACAAAACAAAACTGGTTGTCGAGCAGTGTGAGAACAGCACTCAAGCACATATCTTCATTCACACATACACACACAAATATATTCATGTATGTTATTTCTTTCTATCTCCTTATTCTTTTACTCACTTCCTTTATGATGTCATCTTATTGATATATACCATTCTCATTTTCCATATTTTTCCCCCAATTTGTCTCTGATGATGGAATATCCCATACTCAGGGATATCCCAGAAACAGCTGTAAGACTTTGAATTTTTTTCAATAATAATATTGTATATGACTTGAGATGTTTGCCTTGCCTTAATGTTTGATGTCCTGTTTAACAATTATATATATATATATATATCATGATCATGATGATGATGATCATCATTGTTTAACGTCCGCTTTTCATGCTAGCATGGGTTGGACGATTTTGACTGAGGGCTGGCGAACCAGATGGCTGCACCAGGCTTGAATCTTGATCTGGCAGAGTTTCTACAGCTGGATGCCCTTCCTAACGCCAACCACTCTGAGAGTGTAGTGGGTGCTTTTTATGTGCCACCAGCATGGGGGCCAGTCAGGTGGTACTGGCAATGACCTCGCTCGAATCTTTTTACACGTGCCACCAGCACAGGTGCCAGTGAAGCGACGTTGGTAACGATATATATATATATATATATATTATATATATATATATATATATATATCATGTATGTGTGTGTGTAAAAGCTTTTCATCATCATAAAGTTACAATAATTAGAAAAGACTTTTATAAAGTTGTCAACTATTTAAAAAAAGTTTCCTTATTTAACAGAATGTCACTGACTTTTGTGGGAGATGTTTTTATACAATATGTATTTAATGTGTATTTTATGTCTTGTGTGTTTTTGTGTGTAAGCGCTTTCACTTTTTAACTTTGCAAACTATTGTGTTCCAGGCTAATGCATAAAGAGGAAATTGCTTATTTTTTTGTAAAGGTGTTAGCTATTTCCAATTTAGTTTTTTAGATTTAGAATTTTTATAAAGAACTCTTCTTTTGTCTTTTGTTGTTGATCATCTTCATCTTATATTTTGCAAAAGGAGTATATTTTAAATTTTTGACTATTTCCAGCTTAGTTTCAAATTTAGAATTTTTATGAAATTTTCGGATCTTTTCTGTTTGATGGACGGAATTTTCTAGTTAACTAAACAATTTGAAACTTCGTGTACTTGTAGAATGTGTCAAAAGAAAACATTATTGTAAACAAAATTGAAAATAAAATTGTAATTCGTAACTTTAACGTAATTTAATTCTACGAATTTTAACCAATGAAATCGCAGCAGTCAAGCTAAAATTATTTGCTGCGTCTAAAAACTCACACACACACGTCTTATTCATCCTTTCTCTCTCTTCTGTCTTCTGTCTTCTACATGTGCTAGAAATAACAGCTATATCTCTTAAATCGATGAATTTCGTCCTTCTGTTTTTCATTGTTGATTAGTTTTTTTCTTATATTTTGTCAAAAAGAATATCTTAAATTTTCCATTTGCTAAAAATATCTAAATGCTTATTACGTGGAACGTTTCTAAGAGATGAATCTTTAATTTTCCGTTTATCCATGTTTACCAGACTGGTTAGTTTTGTCCCTTTTTCTCCAATGTAATCCCCATTACATTGTGGGTATGTGATGCAGTTGATGAGATTTTTTCGTTTTGCAATTGGTGTTTGTGTTCATTCTCGCTTCCTTCCTGTTCTTGAATCCTTTGGTTGTTCCTTGTTCAATTATTTCACCTGTCCCACGACAAAGATCTCAACAGTTTGTTACCTGTATTATTTCTTTCTCAGATGGGAATCTCACCTTTGTTGAGGTGAAAAGAGAGAAGAAAAAAGAAGCATAAAAGTTCGTAGTTCAACTTTCCGAAGTTATAGAAACCTTCTTTTTTCTTATTTCTTTCCATCTCCTTATTCTTTTACTCCCTTCCTCTATGTTGTCATCTTATTGATATCTTTATATATAAAAGTGAGGTTGTGTGTCTGTCTGTCTCCTATGATTTAGATTCCTAACTACTCCCACATTTTGCGGTGCAGTTGAACCAAAACCGGGTATCTTATAGTTGTGATTCATATCGAGCCCTTCAGGGTATTAGCGCGTGTCTATGATGAGTCTACGATTTAAAAAAAAATTTACCATCAATTTTTCCCATTTTTAATGCATTTTTGGCATATATAAGGGAAGTAACTCTCTAAAAATTTATTATTAAATCTCAGAACATAAAAAAGCTACAGTAACCCCCCCCCCCTTTGTGGTTAGCCATATTGAGATGGCTATTATACTTTACATCTCTAAAAATGCTTATATAGTTATTTCCCTTACAAACCCGAGCAACGCCGGGCGATACTGCTAGTATACCATAAGATGGTATATAAAATTTTTGTTTATATATAACTGTGGGAGCTAGTTATATCCAGTAATATATATATACAAAGTATGGGGGTTTACTTCACAGGTGATTTGGTATTGTCTTCGGCTGTTGATGATTTGTGACTTTTTAAAATTAATTGTCAGAAATTTTATGACTGATGTACACTTGGGAGGTATTGTTTGGCAGGATGTTAGATGTTGTGGTTCCGAGGATTATGGGTAATGAGCTGGCAGAAACGTTAGCACATCGGGCGAAATGTTTAGTGGTATTTCGTCTGCCGCTACGTTTTGAGTTCAAATTCCGCCGAGGTCGACTTTGCCTTTCATCCTTTCGGGGTTGATAAATTAAGTACCAGTTACGCACTTGGGTCGATATAATCGACTTAATTTGTTTGTCCCCTCTGTGTTTAGCCCCTTGTGGGTAATAAAGAAATAGGTATATTTATATTTGTGTTTTTGTTGTCACCCTTAACATAAGAGTTTCTCTTTAAGGTATAAGTCAGGGTTTCTTTTGTTCTTTTGCTTTGGTTATGGCATGAATTTGCTAGCTTGCATGTTTATTACTTGAGATGCCATTCACCACCTGAGATTTTCCTTGTTCAAAACATTGCTCAAGAACTGATTTGTTCCTGATGAGAGCCATTTGTTAATTGAGGTTCCCCTGTATATGTTTGCATACACTGAGAGGGTAGTGGTAAGTGGCTTAGTGGTTAGGGTGTTGCACTCATGATTGTAAGACTGTGGTTTCAATTCCTGGACTGGGCGAGTTAGCACAGCCACTTTGGCCCTGCCTACTTGACATCACTGATTCAATGCTGACTTATTGGACATTTCGATACTTCTCTTGTTTTAATGATTTTCTCCTTCTCTCCCCAATTTTCTCTCTATTTCTCTCTATCTCTATCTCTCAACCTCTCTGTATGAGAACATCTTGTTATGCTTATATATATGCAATCTCTCCTTTTCCTTTCTCTCTCTCTCTCTCTCCCTATATATATTCTTTTACTCTTTTTCTTGTTTCAGTCATTTGACTGTGGTCATGCTGCAGCACTGCCTTTAGTCGAGCAAATCGACCCCCAGGACTTATTCTTTGTAAGCCTAGTACTTATTATATCGGTCACTTTTGCCGAACCGCTACGTTACGGAGACGTAAACACACCAGCATCGGTTGTCAAGCGATGTTGGGGGGACAAACACAGACACACAAACATATACACACACACATATATATATATATATATACATATATATGACAGGCTTCTTTCAGTTTCTGTCTACCAAATCCACTCACAAGGCTTTGGTTGGCCGAGGCTATAGTAGAAGACACTTGTCCAAGGTGCCACGCAGTGGGACTGAACCCGGAACCATGTGGTTTGTAAGAAGCTAATTACCACACAGCCACTCATATATATATATATATATATTTCTCTCAGCCTCTCTGTATGAAAGCATCTAGTTATATTTGTATACATATGCAATCTATCTCTATCTATCTCTCTACTTCTCTCTCTTTCTATATATATATATTTCTCTCTATCTCTCACCTTCTCTGTATGAGAGCATCTAGATATGTTTGTATACATATGCAATCTCTCTCTCTCTCTCACTCACACATTGTATATGAATATAATTCTGCATGTGTGTATGTGTGTTTGCCTCTCATGCCTGAATATACTGTCACCAAAATAGGTCGAATGTCCAGTCAGCCATGCTAAATTGTCAGCATCCGAACAGACGAGCCCAATTGTCTCATTTGGCTGTTTGTGTCTGTGTGTATGTGGAAGGATGCGTCTGCGAGTGCATATGAGAGAGAATGTGTGTGTATCTGTGTGTGTGTGTGTGTGTGGAACTGTGTCTGGTGCGTATGTACCTCCACTTTATGTGCACTTGCATATGAGAGTGTGTTTATAATTGTGGATGTGTATCTGGACAATTCACTGTATGTGTGTGTGTGAAGCTGTGTCTGTGTGTCTGTACCGGTGACTATGCCTTAGCACCTGCTGTGTGTCTGTGTGTCCGAACCATTTCATCAGTATCCGCGATTGTGTGTGTGTGTGCGCGCACGTGCATGTGTGTGTGTGTGCATGTGTGTGTGTGTGTGTACTATTCTGTGTATATGTGTATGCATGTGTATGTATGTGTGAGTGCGTGTGTGTGTGTGTGTGTATGTGTACTATTCTGTGTATATGTGTATGCATGTGTATGTATGTGTGAGTGCGTGCGTGCGTGTGTGTGTATGTGTACTATTCTGTGTATATGTGTATGCATGTGTATGTATGTGTGAGTGCGTGTGTGTGTGTGTGTGTATGTGTACTACTCTGTGTATATGTGTATGCATGTGTATGTATGTGTGAGTGCGTGTGTGTGTATGTGTACTACTCTGTGTATATGTGTATGCATGTGTATGTATGTGTGAGTGCGTGTGTGTGTATGTGTACTACTCTGTGTATATGTGTATGCATGTGTATGTATGTGTGAGTGCGTGTGTGTGTATGTGTACTACTCTGTGTATATGTGTATGCATGTGTATGTATGTGTGAGTGCGTGCGTGCGTGTGTGTGTGTGTGTACCATTCTGTGTATATGTGTATGTATGTGTGAGTGCGTGTGTGTGCGTGTCTGTACCATTCAGTTTATTTGTATATGTAAGAGTGTGTGCATGTGGATATACTTTCTTACTTTTTTACTTGTTTCAGTCATTTGACTATGGCCATGCTGGAGCACCGCCTTTAGTCGACCAAATCGACCCCAGGACTTATTCTTTATAAGCCTAGTACTTATTCTATCGGCCTCTTTTGCCAAATCGCTAAGTTACGAGGATGTAAACACACCACCATCGGTTGTCAAGCGATGTTGGGGGTGGGGTGACAAACACAGATACACAACTTATATACATACACATACATATATACGACGGGCTTCCTTCAGTTTCCATCTACCAAATCCACTCACAAGGATTTGGTCGGCCCGAAGCTATAGTAGAAGACACTTGCCTAATGTGCCACACAGTGGGACTGAACCCAGAACCATGTGGTTCATTATCAAGCTACTTACCACACAGCCACTCCTACACCTATATGCTAAATGCTAATAATACAAGTGAAGATGCAATCATCATCATCCTCATCATTATCCTTTAGTGTCTACTTTCCGTGCAAGCATGCATTTGACAGTTTGACTGAAACTGGTAAGCCGGAGAGCTGCACCAGGCTCCAGCCTGATTTGGCAAGGTTTCTATGGCTGGATGCCCTACCTATCGCCAACCACTCCGCAGAGTGTAAGAGAATGTAATCAGTAAAGACACATGCTGTATAGACAGAACAAACACACAGACATAGAGAGGGAGACACTATGTTGATAGTACACATACACACTCACACACACAAACACGCATACACACACACACAAAGAGTATGGAGAAAACAGACATAGACACACACACACAGAAACAGAAAGGTAGATGCTATATTAATATTACTGATGCACAGACATGTGCTTTGACATAAACAGCAGAGACACACATGGCCACATCCAGGCAGACAAGGTAAAGTAGAGGCTATTCTTTACATGAGCCCAGAAGTAGTATCGATAGATCGAACACACAGACACAGACAGAGCACGGTTGATGCTTTGTTGGCGGAACGAACACACAGACACATAGAGGTCATCCTTTTATAGCATCGATACGCAGGCTTGATCATGTCAACGGGACGGACACACAGACACAGGCGTGGAGTACAGATACATATAGAGACGCGTGCACACACACACGTTCTTTTCTACTCTAGGCACAAGGCCCGAGATTTTGGGGGAGGAGGCCAGTCGATTAGATCGACCACAGTACGCAACTGGTACTTAATTTATCGATCCCGAAAGGATGACAGACAAAGTCGACCTCGGTGGAATTTGAACTCAGAATGTAGCGGCAGACGAAATACCTATTTCATTACACCGCTAGAAAAAATCCCATTTTCCGTAGCGGTGTCGTATGAAATTGTCACGCATAATTATAACCCTAGTATCGATCTATTGCATCCCAATCTATTTTAGATTTAGGATTAGAGTTAGGGTGAGTTAGGTTTAAGGTTAGGGTTAGGGTTAGGGATGGGGGAAGGGCATCTTTTTTTCTTCGCAAATGTAAATAAACCCAATCTGCACGGAATGTTGTTTACGTCAATGGACGTATTTGATTGGTTAAAATTGCCGAAATGCTCGAAATTAAAGTGGAAATATGTTACGACATAGAATTTTCTCAATAAAGCCAAGAAAAAAATGATGTTTTATTATAAACACATTCTATCAGTATACGAACTTTAAAAGTGTTTAGTTAACTAGAAATTGTGTTGACATCTGCCGTTCAAAAGGAAAAGATCCAAAAAATTATTTATTTTGTGTTTTATTTACTTTGCTAGGTAGTCGTTGTAGGATCGACTACTTACGACTAGCTAGCGCGGATGCGCGACTGCGCGTGTGCGCACCGGGACCACTGTTCGCTAGTAGTACCGAGGTCGACTTTGTCTTTCATCCTTTCGGGGTCGATAAATTAAGTACCAGTTGCGTACTGTGGTCGATCTAATCGACTGGCCCCTTCCCCAAAATCTCAGGCCTTGTACCTAGAGAAGGAAAGAATGCGTGTGTGTGTGTCTGTCCATGTATCTGTACTACACGTCTGTGTCTGTGTGTCCGTACCGTTGACATGATCAAGCCTGCGTATCGATGCTATAAAAGGATGACATCCATGTGTCTGTGTGTTCGTTCCGCCAACATAGCATCAACCGCGCTCTGTCTGTGTGTTCGATCTATTGATACTACTTCTGGGCTCGTGTAAAGAATAGCCTCTACTTTACCTCGTCTGTTGTGGATGTGGCCATGTGTCTCTGCTGTTTATGTCAAAGCACATGTCTGTGCATCAGTAATATCAATATAGCATCTACCTTTCTGTTTCTGTGTCTGTGTGTGTGTGTCTATGTCTGTACTCTCCATACTCTTTGTGTGTGTGTGTGTGTATGTGTACTATCGACATAGTGTCTCCCTCTCTATGTCTGTGTGTTTGTTCTGTGTATACAGTGTGTGTCTTTACTGATTACATTGTGTGTGTGTGTGTGTCCGTGTGTTTGTACTGTGTATTCTATGTGTGTCTCTGTGTGTCTATGTGCCTAGTTTATCTTGTGTGTGTGTGTGTGTAAATGGCTTCTCATTATCGGTATAGCATCTACCTCTGTCAGTGTATGTATTGTACTGTCTGCAATGCCTATGTATATGTGTATGTCTGTGCGTGTAATGTGTGTGTGTCTGTGTCTACGTCTATGTCTGTGTGCGTGTGTGTGTAGATTCAGCATAGCCGCTATGTCTCCCTGTATCCGTGTTTCTGTTCTGTGTGCTTGTATCACCTTCCTAATCTGAGAAAATGTCATAGGTATATCCATGTCCGTCTGCCACAGTGGTTCTAAACCAGTTTTTCCCTCTGGGCCCCTTTGATTCCTAGTTTACTGGTTACAGTGCTGATCTCAGAGGTGATCAAAGCAAGTGGTTCTGATAGAATTTGCTATTTCCCTAGTAGGACCTCATCAAGGGGAAAATTATAGCAAGAGAAGGGAATAAGTTGAGCTGATGTAGATATGCCAAAGCAACAGGCGTTAGGTAAGGTGTGATCCCAATGATGTGGGTTGCAAAGGACTTGCAGGCCAGTCTTATTGCAAAGCTTGACATCACAGAGGCCAGTTAGTAGAAGGCCATCAGATTCACTATGGAAGCAGTAGAGGTTGCTTGAAGGCAACTGTGGACCATCAAGACTGAACCCTGAGATAGTGGGAAGGGTGCTACTAGTGGTAGTACAAATTGAATATAAGGTGGGGCTTGGTCAACACTAGCAGGGTCTCTTGGACGAAGATGTCTTATGTTGAAAGATGCAAAATATCTAATAACCTCCGAAAACATCACTGACGATACCAGGTGCATCACAAGATGATGTTTCATAGGCCTATGAGCATGTATGTGTGTGTGTGTGCATACTATCAGTTTTAGAAAAATCTATTTGAATTCAGTGTAAATATTACACATTTAGCAACTCATCCATTTAATGTCCCTCCATCTTTCACTTTTGTGACATGAGCTGGCAGAACCATTGGAATTTGGGAAGATATTTCACAGTGTTTGTGTCACTGAACTTTGACATTCATTCTTCTGGAATCAATACAGAATTAGTCATGCACTGGTATTGATGTTATCAACTAACCCTTGCTCTTCAAAATTACTGGTCTTCTGCCTAAATCAAACAACCATTATTTCATTTTACAGTATGGATATAAAAATTTTTTTTTCTCGCCCTTTTCAAGCCTAGCCAGGCCCATGGGCCCAGTTTCCCGGTTTCTGTGGCGAATGTGTCCTCCCCCGCCAGCTGGACGGGAAGCCAGTCCATCGCAGCGTTACTCAAGAAACAGGAAGAGAGAGTGAGAGAAAGTTGGGGCAAAAGAGTACAACGGGGGTCGCCACCACCTCCTGCTGAAGCCTCGGGGAGCTTTAGGTGTTTTCGCTCAATAAACACACACAACGCCCAGTCTGGGAATCGAAACTGTGATCCTCCGAATGCGAGTCCACTGCCCTAACCACTGGGCCATTGTGCCTCCACATGGATATAAAATACTGGTTGTAAATGCTGTTGTTTTTACCCTTATATTGGTGTCAAATATTAGCATAAAACTTAGAAATTTGAAGGAGGGAGTCAGCTGGGTAGCTGGGTAGCTGGCAGAACCATTAGTGCACCAGAGAAAATGCCTACCAGCAGCTCACCCGTCTTTATGTTCTGAGTTCAGATTCCGGCAAGATCAACTTTGCTTTTCATCCCTTGGAGTCTATAAATAAGAACCATTTGAGCACTGGGTCAATGTGTTTGACCCCAAAATTTCAGGCCTTGTGCCTATAATAGAAATGATTTTTATTATTATTATATGTTTGACTTTTGCTTTATATTTGTACAAGTTGGCTCCAAGTCTCACCCAGAGACCTCAAGAGACAACAGGAGGAAGTTCATGTTGTTGTTATGCCTTGTGTGCCATATATTTGTTGGGTTTTTTTTTGGTGTTGTACTAGCGAATGTCTAAAAAAAAAAAATTATGTTTGTTTTAAACCTTGAGATTACATAGAAAGTATTTTGCGTAGGATATGAGCAGTTCCCATGAGCACTATCTTTTGAATTTCTGCCATTTTTGGGTTTCCTGGTATCTGAGTTAGGTAGCAATCAGCCCCTTTGCTATCATTCCCAGGGCACCCATGACAACAGGTATTGTTTTAGTCTTCAGCTTCCACATTTTGCTGATTTCTATTTCAAGATCTTTATATTTGCTCAGTTTTTGGTAGGTCTTTATTATTATTATTATTATTATCATTATTATTATTATTATTATTATTATTATTATTATTATCATTATTATTATCTTTTTTTTTCTTCTTTCAAATTTGCTTCCATTTCTTGCCGAGTGTCTTCCCGACACCTTATTATTATTATTATTATCATTATTATTATTATTATTATTATTATTATTATATTATTATTATTATTCAGGTCAATGCCTGGAATCAAACTCGGAATCTTGGGGTTAGTAACCCGTGCTCTTAACCCCAAGATTGCAGGCTGTGATCTGAACAATAATAACAACAACATCGACAAATACCTTAGGACAAATATCCATCAATTGTAAATAATGTAAATAATGTAAATAATGTATACATAGACATACAGACATGAATATGCCTCCACATATTCAGCCATTCTTTAGGAAACTGTGTCTGTGTGTTTGTTTCATTCACAGGTCACATGTGCACAGAGTTAGTCACATGTGATCAGTGAATGAAAATATCATATTATGTCGGCATATGTGTATATGTGTGTGTGAGTGTGATCCTGTGTGTGTGTGTATGTGTGTGTGTGAGTGTGATCCTGTGTGTGTGTGTATGTGTGTGTGTTAGTGTGATCCTGTGTGTGTGTGTATGTGTGTGTGTTAGTGTGATCCTGTGTGTGTGTGTATGTGTGTGTGTTAGTATGATCCTGTGTGTGTGTGTATGTGTGTGTGTGAGTGTGCATGCTCGTGCGTGTGCATGCTCGTGCGTGTGCATGTGTGCACGTGTTTTATTCTACGTCTGTGTGTGTGTGTATCATTCTCTCTGCATATGTGTGCGTATGTGTGTATGTTTCTGCCATTGGGTGCAACTATGGTGAAATGTTTCAGAACTTCTAGCTTCAGCTATGGACTCTTGGTTTCAATCCTACTGCATGGGACCTTAGACAAAGGGACTTGAGCATGGCATTGGTCAAGCCAAAGTATTGAGTGTAAAATTTGATTGATGGAAACTGTATGGTTAGCCATCATATGGATTATACTGAAATAAAATCATACCCACCTTTCTATATAATGCGTAACGCAGTCTGTGTGTTTGTCTGAGGATAACATTAACACTATGGAATATTTAGCCATTTCCACTTTAATAATAATAATAATAATAATAATAATAATAATAATAATAATAATAATAATAATAATCATAATAATAATAATAATAATAATCATAATAATAATAATAATAATAATAATAATAATAATAATAATAATAATATAATAATAATAATAATATCATAATAATAATAATAATAATAATAATAATAATAATAATAATAATAATAATAATAATAATAATAATAATAATAATAATAATAATAATAATCATAATAATAATAATAATAATAATCATAATAATAATAATAATAATAATAATAATAATACTTGTAGGTGCCCTAGGTATGATAAAAAAGGGATGTCAGAAACACCTAGACAATATCCCTGGAGAACCATGTCTCAAGGAAATCCAAAAGATTGTGCTAACAAGTACTGCCCACATCCTTAGAAAAACCCTATCAATGTAAATGTTTGTGTTGTATTACATGGAGATATTTCTCTACTTCCCCTCCCCAAGCTTTCAGCTATATTTCAACAACTCTTAACCTTCACTTGCCCTAGGGCACTGGGTGTGCCCCGGCAAGTGATTGCATCAAACAGGCAGATTAAAAGTAAATGACAATAATAATAATAATAATAATGATAATAAAAATAATGAAATTATTGTATAGTGTTCAGGTGCACCACAACTTGTCAAAAGTGCATATAAAGCATATGCAGTAATGTAAAAATGTCTGGAAAGCGAACAATGTATGAGTCAGATACATGCTTGCGTGTGTATGGAGGGGAGAAAATCAGGTGTAGTGTTGGCAAATCTGAGGAAGCATGGAAGTTTTGAAGGATGCAGTGTTCTGACAACTAACAACTGATGCCGGCTGTTTGTTCCATGCTTCAGCAACTCTTAGCATGAAAAAATGTTTCCGAAAGTCATGGGAGCTGTGCTGTTTTCTGACTTTGTAAACATGTCCACAGGTGGAGTTTGAAAAGGTGCTCAGAGTTATTGTTAGTAAGATGGTTAATTATTTTATGGGTGTCTGCCAAGTCAGCTGCCAGATGTTGGAGTTTCAATGTATCCATGCCCAGGGAAGTAAGGCATTCAGAATATGGCAAATGCCTGATGGAGAGTATTCTCTTGGCTGCATGTCGCTGAATGGCTTCCAGACGATTAATATTGACTTGTCAGATAATTTTTTTCCCTCCCATTTCTCTTAATCCTTATTTTTCATCAACAGTTTCAACAAATCAGTCATTAATGTATTCTCCTACAAAAGCAGTAAGCTGGCAAAAGAATTTGCACACCAGACAAAATGCTTAGTGGCATTTTATGTCTCTGCATTCTGAGTTCAAATTCCATCTGTCATCCTCTCAGGGTCAATTGAATAAGCACCAGCAGAGTACCAGGCTAGATGTAATCGACAAACCCACTTCCCCAAATTTGTTGACTTTCTGCCAAAATTTGAAGTCAGTTTATTCTCCTTCAATGAGGTGGTGAGCAGCAGGGCCGGATTAAGACCCATTGAGGCCCTAAGCACTTAAAAGATTTTGGTGCCCCCATAAAAGATTAAGTAATTCAAAGTATAAACAATAACAAACCATAAAATAAATTTTTATTTGTTAAAACGAAACAAAACCCTAAGAGGGAAACATGATGCTTATTTTTGTATACTTCCATTTTATTCATATTTGAAAATGTTTCCTCCTACTTTTTTGAATTGCAAAGTCTTTGGTCAGCTCCTCAAAATTAATCTTAGGTAACACACCTGCATCTATACTTAGTAGGGATAAAGGCATCCCAAATATTATTTTAGCAAGTTCAAAGTGATTTCTTTTGTGCTGTGAACCATTTACTATTTCTGTGGTGTCCCCAAGCACCTGCTTATTTTGCTTAATAGTTAATCCAGCACTGGTAAGTAGGCAGAGTCATTAACATGCCAGGTAAAATGTTTAGTGACATTTTGTCTGTTGTTACATTCTGAATTAAAATTCCACCAGGCGCAGGAGTAACTGTGTGGTAAGTAGCCTGCTAACCAACCACATGGTTCCGGGTTCAGTCCCACTGCGTGGCATCTTGGGGAAGTGTCTTCTGCTATAGCCCCAGGCCGACCAATGCCTTGTGAGTGGATTTGGTAGACGGAAACTGAAAGAAGCCTGTCGTATATATGTATATGTGTATATGTGTTTGTGTGTCTGTGTTTGTCCCCCTAGCATTGCTTGACAACCGATGCAGGTGTGTTTACGTCCCTGTCACTTAGCGGTTCGGCAAAAGAGACCGATAGAATAAGTACTGGGCTTACAAAGAATAAGTCCCGGGGTCGATTTGCTCGACTAAAGGCGGTGCTCCAGCATGGCCACAGTCAAATGACTGAAACAAGTAAAAATAAAAAAAAAAAATTTTTACTTTGCCTTTCATCCTATTAGGGTTGATAAAATGAGTTCTGATTAAGTCCTATAGTCGGTGGAACTGACTTGATCCCTCTCACAAAAATTTCTTGTTTTATGCTAAAATCTGAAACCAATGTGTTCTCCTTCATTTTTCCCAATTTCTGGCCAATGTTCTAATTTCTTGCTTGTCAATGCCTCGATGGTAGAACTCCTCGGGTCTTAACTGAAAGATTTCAAGAAGCCACGTTTTTAGCTTCATATAATTGTTAAATGAAATGTTTCTCAGACTCTTGAAGAGTGACTGGGAAGGGAAATAATCTGAAGATGCTATATCAGAAGAATACATGTATTGGAATGTCCCAAGACAGCTCTTGAATAACATCTTTGGTTAAATTAGCAATGTGTGTGTGAGTGTTGCTGTATTGATAAAGCATATCTTGTTGCCATGGAGTGAAGGTGACAAGCAATGGTATCATGAAAGTATCCCATTTCCTGGGCAAATCCCCTATTGGATAGGTGCAAATCCTCACAAATGTGCTCATTGATCAATGGCCATTGAATTGAACAGATCCTCCTGTTCTTCCTCCTCTTCATCTTCCTCATCATCACTATCAGCAGCAGCATCCTCAGGAGGCGCAATGGCCCAATGGTTAGGGCAGCGGACTTGCGGTCGGAGGATCGCGGTTTCGATTCCCAGACCAGGCGTTGTGTGTGTTTATTGAGCGAAAACACCTAAAGCTCCACGAGGCTCCGGCAGGGAGTGGTGTCGACCCCTGTTGTACTCTTTCGCTCCAACTTTCTCTCACTCTTTCTTCCTGTTTCTTGTCCCCGACTTCCTACGCAACCTCTGAGCCTGGATTTCGCATTCATCCATCCGTTGATGCTCTCGGTGTCGGGGGTTGACCTGCTTTCTCTTCTGCGGGTCTTACGAATAGCAAAGGACCACGTTTCAGACTTCTCCCACTAGGACAAAGACCGCTACGCTCAACAGCAGCATCCTCATTCTCATCATCATCATCATCATCACCATCACCATCATTATCTCCACTACCACCATCATCATTGTCATCAATTTTATGTCAGTTTTTTTTTTTTTTCGTCTTTGCATGAATTGGACAGGTCTTCTACAATGCAGCATCTTACCATTTGTCTTGTATTCCTTCGTCATCTGCTTTCTGGAGTCAACCATCACCACTTCTGCCCATCTCTTCCTTGATCTTCCTCTTCCATTCGCTTTCCTCCAAAACTATCTCCTGCCACTTCGTCACTCAGCTTTCTTCAGCCATATATATATACCTTGTATGATTATACCAACAGCCATTTCCCTTGCCCACCACAACTGGTTTCCTTTCAGCCCATCTATGCCCTGCCATTCATGCACATTCAGCGAATCATCATCACTCATCATCACTCATCATCACTCATCATCACTCATCATGTCTACTTTTCAATGTTTGCATAAGTCTGTCAGAGTTTATTGGGGGAGATTTTCTACAGCTGGATGCTCTTGCTGTCTTCAAACCTTAACTGTTTCCAAGCAATGCAATATTTCTTCTTGGTCAGACATATTTTCACAGAATACTGGAAAGGAATGGAACTCATTTGCAACAACCACACAATGTCACAACAACGAGGTACAAATATATAAACACCCATACACACAATCACTCATACATACATACACACATACATACATACACACATACATACATACATACATCATACATACATATACACATGCATACATGCATACATGCATACATACATACATACATACATACATACATACACACATACATACTTACATACATACATACATACATACACACATACACACATACACACATACATACATACATACATACTTACATACATACATACATACATACATACACACATACACACATACATACATACATACATGCATACATACATACATACATGCATACATATATATACACACACATACATACATACATACACACATACATACTTACATACATACATACATACATACATACATACACACATACACACATACATACATACATACATGCATACATACATACATACATACATACATGCATTCATACACACATACATACATACACACATACATACATACTTACATACATACATGCACACAAACATTTTTTTTTCTTTATGGCTTCCCCCTCGTTATCGAGTATGGCCATACTTAACTGTTACTGGTGCTGTGATCAAATGTGACTTTTTAGCCCAGCTAAAGATCTACAATGTCTTGTACAAAATTAGCAACTAAAACCTTTACTAGTAATAGCCGGCTGTAGTTGTAACTGGTCGCACCGGGACCACTGTTCACCAGTAGTACCGAAGTGGACTTCGGGGTCGATAAATTAAGTACCAGTTGCGTACTGTGGTTGATCTAATCGACTGGCTCCCTACCCCAAAATTTCGGCCCTTGTGCCTAGAGTAGGAAAAAATGTGTGTGTGTGCGTCTGTACATGTATCTGTACTACACGTCTGTGTCTGTGAGTCCGTCTCGTTGACATGATGAAGCCTGCATATCGATGCTATAGAAGGATGACCTCTATGTGTCTGTGTGTTTGTTCCGCCAACATAGCATCAACCGCGCTCTGTCTGTGTGTTCGATCTACTGATACTACTTCTGGGCTCCTGTAAAGAATAGTCTCTACTTTACCTTGTCTGTTGTGGATGTGGCCATGTGTGTCTCTGCTGTTTATGTCAAAGCACATGTCTGTGCATCAGTAATATCAATAGAGCATCTACCTTTCTGTTTCTGTGTCTGTGTGTGTGTGTCTATGTCTTTACTGTCCTTACTCTTTGTGTGTATGTGTGTGTGTGTGAGTGCGTATGTGTACTATCGACATAGTGTCTCCCTCTCTATGTCTGTGTGTTTGTTCTGTCTATACAGCGTGTGTCTTTACTGATTCCATTACGTGTGTGTGTGTTTGTGTGTCCGTGTGTTTGTACTGAGTATTCTGTGTGAGTGTCTGTGTGTGTCTATGTGCGTCTATGTGCCTAGTTTATCTTGTGTGTGTGTGTGTGTGTGTGTGTGTGAGCGTGTGTGTGTGTGTGTGTGAACGACTTTCCAAATATCGGTATAGCATCTACCTCTGTCGGTGTATGTACTTGTACCGCCTGCAATTCCTATGTACATGTGTATGCTTGTGCGTGTAATGTGTGTGTGTGCTTGTAATGTGCGTGTGTGTGCGTGTGTGTGTGTGTAGATTCAGCATAGCCACTATGTCTCCCTGTATCCGTGTTTCTGTGCCGTGTGCTTGTATCACCTTCCTAATCTGAGAAAATGTCATATGTATGTCTATGTCCGTCTGCCACAATGGTTCTAAACCAGTTTTTCCCTCTGGGCCCCTTTCATTCCTAGTTTACTGGACTCCTAAAGCCATTCAACAGTTTTTAAAAAATCCCATTATATTTTTATTATATCACCATCATCATTATCGTCATCATTTGACATCTGCTTTCCATGCTGGCATGGGTTGGGTGGTCAGACCCGAGCTGGACAGGCAAAAGACTACACCAAGCTTTAGGGTCCATTTTAGCAATGGCCTTTTTACGGTTAGATGCCCTTATTAACGCCAAACATTCTGCAGACCGAACTCCCTGCAGCTATGGTGATGCAAACTGGAAAAATGTCTGAGTATATGTATAGAGTGACTCAAAGGCCAAGAATTTCATGCGTTGGCACAAAACACTTGTCCCTCGAGTCACTCTTATGCTTCTACTAAATATCAATATATATATATCTTTATATATAAAAGTCAAGTTGTGTGTCTGTCTCCAAAACCGGGTATCTTATAGTCGTGATTCATATTGAGCGCTTCTTGGTATTAGCGTGCATCTACGATGAGTCTACGATCTTTAAAAAATTTACCATCATTTTTTTTTCCATTTTAATGCATTTTTTCGCTATTATATAAGGGAAGTAACTCTCTAAAAATGTCTACGATGAGTCAACGATTTTAAAAACAATTTACCATCATTTTTTTTCCATTTTTAATGCATTTTTTTTGCTATTTTTTGGCTATAACTCTCTACAAATGTTTATATAGTTATTTCCCTTACAAACCCGAGCAACGCTGGGCGATACTGCTAGTATATAATATATATATATATATATATATATATACATATATATATATAAACAATTGCAGCGTGGAAGGTGTTTATAAGCCATTTAAAGAACACACAAAAACCATTAGATTCACTTCAACATTTAAATTTAATTTGTCAAAATATTTTCGTCGCTTTGAGACCGCGACCTGTTCACTGACCAAACTTCGTGCTGCTACGTTTTGAGTTCAAATTCTGCTGAGGTTGACTTTGCCTTTCTTATTATTACCTCCAACTTAGTGAAGGCATAGGTATTGTTTTCAGTCATGTCTGTTTGTTTGTCCGTGGACAAGATATCTCAAGAACTGCTGGATGGATTCAGATGAAGCTTTCAGAGATGTTTGGCCTTGGGATTGACACAAATTGATTAGATTTTGGGACTGATCCAGTACCTGACAAGGATTCTGGATTATTTTTCCATTTTTTTTTTTTTACTTAATTTTCGAGAACTGTGAGGTTTATTTTTAGTATTCTCGTTTGTGTGAACTGTCCAATTTATTTCAGATATTCTCATTATAAAAATCATCTCTGACTAATCACTGAGAGGACGTTGGTGTTGTCTTGGCAGATGATTGTGCTCTTTGAGTGCTCTTGTTATTATTATTATTATTATTATTATTATTATTATTATTATTATTATTATTGAGTGAGAGAGCAGTGCATGCCATCAAAGTGACACTGGGGTAAAATATACCAAGCCCAGTATACCCATCATGACTACCCTTTCTGATAAGGGTACACTAGTCACATGCATCTCAACCATATGTGCATGACATGGTGATCTCATATCAAGATAAACAGCACATGACCTTGCAGGTGGCGTCCAGTTAGAATTTTCTTCTGGCCGAGTAACCCATCCCACTCAAAAGGTCCCTGAATAAGGGTTGTTTAAGGATGTTGAATGAAACACCAGAGGTGAATTATTCACACCCCAAAGAATCCCTCTCAACACATGACTATGATGCTCCCCAACTACTTCTGCTCGTCATCAGAGATGCACACATCGTCAGCCACTAAGGGACATGCTCAACTGGTTACGGTCAAACAACTGACAAGCAAATCTGTGGTATTGAGCAGAATATTTGCTGTAGCCCATCTTTTATACCAAGACAAAACAATGTACATGATAACACTTCCAATCAGTTAAGATCAGGAGCCATGAGAGCCTCTGCCTGGTATTGCATTGGGGTATTTATTATTATTATTATTATTATTATTATTATTATTATTGTAGCAAGCTGACAGAATCTTTTAGGCACAAGTCCTGAAATTTGGGGAAAGTCAATAACATCAACCCCAGTGCTCAAATCTTACTTGTTTTATTAACTCCCAAAAGATTAACCCTTTCGTTACTGTATTTATTTTGAGATGCTCTGGGTTTCTTTCAATTACTTTAAATATAACAAAGAATTTAGTAAAATGGCTTAGTTATCATTCAGCTGGTTTTAGGAACATAAATTGTGACTAAGGTTTGGTGGAAGATTTTAATTCAAAACTTATGTAAACAAGACATTTGCTCTCAGAGCCTGAACCGGTTTCAACCGGGTTGGCAATGAAAGAGTTAAAGGAATAATCAACCTCAGCAGAATTTTACCTCAGAACATAAAGACAGACGAAATGTTGCTAAGCATTTTGTCTGGTGTGTTAACAATTCTGTCTGCTCGCTGCCTTACCAAAGACCAATATTAACCAATATTATACATAAAAATGCCTCCAAATCCACTAATTGATTTACAAGCCACGTACGTGTACATGAGACTATATTTTGTCTGTAAAGAAGCTAATGAGCAGAATCTTTAGAGCTTTGTATGCAATACTTTGTAGTATTAACTCTGCCTCTTCTACACTCATTCTGAGTTCAAATCCCACAGAGGTCAACTTGGTTTTTTATTCTTTCAGAGTCTGTGTGGTTAAGAAGCTTGTTTTGCAAATACATGATTTCAGGTTCAGTCCCACTGTGTGACACTTTGGGCAATTATCTTCTGCTATAGCCCCAGGGTTTGCTAATTGTTGTTTTTAATGAATTTAGTAGATGGAAACTGTATGGAAACCCATTGTATATACATATGTGTGTATGTGTGTGTGTGTGTGTGTTTGTGTGTGTTTATGTTATTGTCCCCACTACTGTTTGATGACTGGTGTTGGTTTGTTTATATTCCCTGTAACTTAACTGTTCAGCAATAAAGGCCAATAAAATAAGTTGCAGAACTTGATAGAGATATAAGTACCAGGGGGTCAGTTGTTCACATGAAACTCAAAGTGGTGCCCCAGCATGGCCACAATCCAATGAATGAAAGAGGATAAAAGATCGATGAAGTTAGATACCTGCTTCATATAGGAATACATTTCTCTCTCTCTCTCTCTCTGTCTTTACCTTTCTCTTTCTGGATTATGCCCTGTACTTCAAAGGACCGTTTTGTAACACAGTGTCATGCCAATTCTATTTCTTTACTATCCACAAGGGGCTAAACACAGAGAGGACAAACAAGGACAGACAAACGGATTAAGTCAATTATATCGACCCCAGTGCATAACTGGTACTTATTTAATCGACCCTGAAAGGATGAAAGGCAAAGTCGACCTCGGCAGAATTTGAACTCAGAACGTAACAGCAGACGAAATACGGCTACGCATTTCGCCCGGCGTGCTAACGTTTCTGCCAGCTCGGCGCCAATTCACCATGAGAATTATGTTAAGGATACACGTGCCTGTGGAATTCTCTGCCATGTACACATTAATTTCAAAAGTAGGAATTCGATTTGTGAAACAACTGAATGCTTATCATCCAGGCCAGCAGAGAATCCATCTTCATACTGTCTTGTACTGTCCTATGCATGTCTAACTATTTATATGTAACTGTGTTTACAAGTTTATGTTTCAATGCATGTTCCCATAAAAATCCGTTTTTCTTATGAGTCAGTATATAAATGTTTCGTTATTTACCAACGCTTAATCTAAATATTACTAACTTTGCTTATTTGAGTATAAATGTGTTCTTTATTTTTCTTTTTAGTATCCCCTTTTTAAAATTTGCATGCAGCTGACGGAATCATGAGTTTGAATATTAATGTAACTGTGTGTGTGTGTGTGTGTGTGTGTGTGTGTGTGTGTGTGTGTGTGTGTGTATGTAGAATGTGGAACACACAGAACATCAATAATTTGTTTTGTGTTTATTCCAATACCTATGTGGCGTCATATAAAAACGCCCATACAGTGTCACATAAAAGTGCCCATACCGTGCCATGTCACGTAAAAGTGCCTATGCAGTGCCACTTAAAGCACCCATGTGGGTGCCACGAAAAAGCACCCAGCACACTCTGTAAAGTGGTTGGCATTAGGAAGGGCATCCAACCATAGAAACCATGTCAAATCAGACTGGATTCTGGTGCAGCTCCCCAGCTTGCCAGCTCTGGTTAAACTGTCCAACCCATGCCAGCATGGATAATGGACGTTAAATGATGATTATGATGATGATGGTGGTGGTGGTGGTGGTGATATATAGTTCTAATTTACAGAAAAGAAAAGACAAAGCAAGTGTATTAGCTTGACGCTTGGGAAGAGTGGAAAAGTGTTTGACATTTCAAGCCTATGCTCTCCGTCAGGAAGGGATGATAGGTAAAAAAAAAAAATAGAGAAAGAACAAAAAAACGGAAAGTAAACATTAGGCACTTTGTCGGTTACGATGACCAGGGTTCCAGTTGATCTGATCAACAGAACAACCTACTCGTGAAATTAATGCGCAGGTGGCTGAGTACTCCACAGACATGCGTACCCTCAATGTAGTTCTCTGGGAGATTCAACATGTCAAAGAATGTGACAAGGCTTGCTCTTTGAAACACAAATACTACTCATTTTTGCCACCTGAGTAGATTGGAACAATGTGAAATAAAGTGTCTTGCTCAATAACACAATGTTCTGCCACATACATACACACACATATACATACATGCATACATACATACATGCATACATGTATGCATGCATGCATACATACATACATACATACATACATACATACATGTATGCATGCATGCATAGATACATACATACATACATACATACATACATGCATGCATACATACATACATACATGCATGCATACATGCATACATACATACATACATGCATGCATACATACATACATACATACATGCATACATACATACATACATGCATGCATACATGCATACATACATACATACATGCATGCATACATACATACATACATACATACATACATACATGCATGCATACATACATACATACATGCATGCATACATACATACATACATACATACATACACACATACATACACACATATATACATACATGCATACATACATACATACATACATGCATGCATACATGTACGCATACATACATACATACATGCATACATGTACGCATACATACATGCATACATGCATGCATACATGCATACATACATACATACATGCATGCATACATACATACATACATACATGCATACATGCATGCATACATACATACATACATACATGCATACATGTACGCATACATACATACATACATGCATACAAACAAACATACATACATACATACATGCATACATACATACATACATACATACATACATACATACATACATACATACATACATGCATGTATGCATACATACATACATGCATGAAAGGATGAGCCTATATGAGCAGAAGACTATGCATGGATATGTCAGTAGAAAGCTCCGAGATGACAGTAACATTGATCATCAAAGCAGTCTATCATTTACTAATAGCTGGATTACTACCTCCTACTTTGAAAGGTATGCATTTTCAATCCAGGAACAAGAAATATCAATCAAATATTTGATTCATAAAAGGGATAGAGATGCAGGAAAAGCAATAAAATGTGACAACCAATGTAGACTTTGCGGAGTTAATACCAAAGATATCACCCACATCATAAGTAGTTGTCTGAAAATGTCATCACAGTATTATCTACTGATGAGACATGGTGCTGTAGCAAGGATACTCTACCATGAAATCCATCGGAAGGATAAGGCCGAGAACAGAGAAATAAGAACCCACAGTATGGTAGAATCCATAGCCACTCCTAATAAAAAGGAATACTGGTGGAATGTCCCAGTGAAGACATCAATAAAATATAAGCACAACAGGTCTAATATAATGATTTGGATAGAGAAGAGAGAGACTGTGTACAGTTGTGGAAATCAGCTGCCCAGCAGATGTTAACATAAAGCTGAAGATCAGTGAAAAAGAGAATATCTATGCTGAACTAGTGAGAAATCTGCAGTTACTCTATCCAGATTACAAGTTCAGGTTTATACCTGTAGTTAATGGGGCCCTGGGATATGTAACACACTGCCTAAATACCAATCTTGAGAAATTAGGATTCTCAAAACCAGAAAGGAGAAAGCTAATTCAAAGACAACAGATCCAATCCATCACTGGAACTGTAAAAATTTGTAAAACTTTCCAGAAGTTTACCATTTTAAACATATATGAGCATGTCTAGATATGTAACTATATGCATGTGAATACATACATAAAGCAAAGCATACAGACCTGCACACATACATACATACATACATACATAACATACCCTGTTGTTGATGTTGCAATTCCAATTAAGGAGCCTTGGATCTTGGTTAAAAACCGACTCTTTCTCTATTGGCAAGAAATCTTGAAATAAAATTGAAGAATGACGTACATACATACATACATGCATATAGAAACATGATTGTGAATATTTATAATGGAGCAACTAATTTGTTTATGTAAATACGTACGTCTATGCTATACAAATGTATGTGAGTGTAAGAATGTGTATGTGTGTGTGTTCTATTCTATGTTAAATATGTGTTTCAGTGGTTATGTATCTCGCATTTCCTTACTAAGTTGTTTTATCCATATAAGAACACATCAATGCATAGACTTAACTTTAAGAGTGCTTGACCAAACATCCACACACATGGTGCCCAGAGCTCTATCTATCTATCTATCTATCTATCTATCTATCTATCTATCTATCTATCTATCTATCTATCTATCTATCTATCCCTCTATCTATATATCTATATCTATCTATCTATCTATCTATCTATCTATCTATCTATCTATCTATCTATATCTATATCTATCTATCTATCTATCTATCTATCTATCTATCTATATATATATATCTATATCTATCTATCTATCTATCTATATATATATATATATCTCTATATATATATCTCTCTCTATCTATCTATCTATATATCTATCTATCTATCTATCTATCTATCTATCTATCTATCTATCTCGATACGCATATGACAGTGTATCTATAAAAATACACATAGATTCCACTCCAAATGTATTTATTATTCTCGTCGTAGTATTAGGTACACGTGGGTATTTTCGCCGACTTTGGAGTAGCAAACAGGTATCATTATGGTTAAGTAATGCACTTGAATTTCTTCACCACTTCTTCCCATGATAATAGGACCGAAAGATATTTATTAAAATGCAAACAAATATATTACTTTTGCGTAAATTCCTTTGCATAATGGTACACAGTTGCCGGTCTGATAATATTTACTAGAATACCATTATGGCCTGCTTTAAGAATAGATATACACCAGCACAGTCATATGTAGCTATTAAGTCTCGTTTATCGATCGATGGCTTGAATTAAGGAGCCAAGGTGCGTGTGTCGTTGTAGAAACGTTTAAGATGTTGCTTAGCCAGGGATCGATCCAAACGAAAGGCATTCCAATTAAGGCCATCCCATCTTTTTTTAAATATCTAGAACTAAACATACTTTTGGATAAGTTCAAACACGTTTAGGAAGATGACCAGTAAAAAAAAAACCGTTTTTATTGTCGTTTGCAGTGAATTAAACACTTGGATCTTTTCTCTTTGACCGGCAGATTTTAAAAATAATTTCTTTGTAACTAAAAGTGGTTAGTTACAAAGAAATTATTTTAAAAATCTGCCGGTCAAAGTGAAAATCCCACAGCACTGCTTTTCCGTGCCTCCTACGCACTAAGATTGCATATTTTAAGACAGTAAACTGTAATATGTGATATATCTAGCTGCTGTTTCTAGCAGAACAGCCACGTAGCGGCTTCCTTATTGGCTTATAATATCTGTTGTGTTCACAGATGATTTCATTTCATATCAATACGTGTGTGTGTGTTCGGTTTATACTTCGTATTAGATTATTGAAAACACATGTGAATGTAGACAGTAGGGTGAGGTAGGTAAGTGCTCTCAGGTTCCTGGACTGTAAACAGAATACCAGACACTTTGCCTTACAGGTAACTGCTTCAATGAACAAAACACCTGACTCTCGATTAACCCCTCGAGCGTATAAAGAGTAGCGCATTTCTTATGGCTTTACGCTCTGAGTTCAAATTCGACCGAGGTCGGTTTCGCATTCCATCCTTTCGAGGTCAATAAAATAAGAACCAGTTGAAGGATCTTTTCGGTTTGACCGGCAGTTTTTTAAAAATAATTTCCACGTAACTAAACACTTTTAAACTTCGTATACTGGTAGAATGTGTTTATAAAACATCTTTTTCTCTTGGCTTTATTGAGAAAATTCTATGGTTTGTAAGATATTTGTTGTTTTGTTTTTCTTCAATTTCTGCAAGTTCAACCAATCAATGACGTCTATTGAGGTGAAAACATTCTGTGCCGTATGAATATGTCCCTCGTTTAAGAAATAGATTGGGTTTATTTACGTTTCTGAAGAAAAAAAGATACCCTTCCCCCACCCCTAACCCAACCCTAACCCTAGCCCTATAACAGATTGAAATGCAATAGATCGATACTTGGGTCATAATTATGGGTGACAATTTCATATGACACCCCTAGAAAAAACTGCCGTTCAAACCGAGAAGATCCCCAGTTGAGTACTGAAATCGATGTGGTTGACTAGCCCCCACCTCCAGAATTTCAGGCCTTGTGCCTATAACAAAAAGGTTAAAAGAAAAAAGACTGGCTTACCAGGAAAAATACTGGATTTTGTAGAAATGAAGGAAAAAAAAGTAAAAAAAACGCCGATTACAAACGCCGATTCAAATATTTCAAAATTCTTTCAAAAAGTTATTATATCTTTTATTTCTTTCTGCCATATGACTGCGGCCTGCGGCCATGATGGGAACCACCTTGGGGGCTTCAATGGAAGAAATCGACCCTGGCCCTAATTTTTATTTTATTTCATTTTTTAAGTTTGGTACTTATTCTACAACTACCAAGTTAGGTGGACGTAAATAAACTAACACCAGATTCTGGCAGCAGTACAAAGAAACATAAAGCACATATATGCTAGTACGTGTGCACGAGTATGCATGCGCGTGCGTGCATGCGTGCTCACACACATACACACACATACACACGATAGGCTTCCACACAGTTTCCCTCCACCAAATTTACTCACAAGGCATTGGTCAACTTGGAGCTATAGTAGAAGACACTTGCTCATGTTGCCATGCAGCAGCCCTGAACCTGACACCACATGCTTGCAAAGCAAGCTTTTTAACCAGTGGCTGTGTGGTAAGTAATCACAAGGTTCTGAGTTCATTCCCACTGCATGGCACCTTGGGAAAGTGTCTTCTACTATAGCCTCGGGTCGACCAAAGCCTTGTAAGTGAATTTGGTAGACAAACTGAAAGAAGCCCGTCGTATATATGTATAGGCCTAGGAGTGGCTGTGTGGTAAGTAGCTTGCTTACGAACCACATGGTTCCGGGTTCAGTCCCACTGCGTGGCACCTTGGGCGAGTGTCTTCTACTATAGCCTCGGGCCGACCAAAGCCTTGTGAGTGGATTTGGAAGACGGAAACTGAAAGAAGTCCATTGTATATATGTATCTATGTATGTGTGTTTGTGTGTCTGTGTTTGTCCCTCTAGCATTGCTTGACAACCGATGCTGGTGTGTTTATGTCCCCATTACTTAGCGGTTCGACAAAAGAGACCGATAGAATAAGTACTGGGCTTACAAAGAATAAGTCCCGGGGTCGAGTTGCTCGATTAAGGGCGGCGCTCCAGCATGGCCGCAGTCAAATAGCTGAAACAACTAAAAGAGTAAAAGAGTATGTGTGTCTGTGTTTGTCCCCATAACATCGCTTGACAACTGATGGTGGTGCAGTTCAGCAAAAGTGACCGATAAAATAAGTATAGGCTTACAAAGAATAAGTCCTGGGGTTGATTTGCTCGACTAAAGGTGGTGCTCCAGCATGGCCGCAGTCAAAAGACTGAAACAAGTAAAATGAGAGAAAATGCTTCAAAGATGTCTTTCATTTTTTATTTCTTTTACTTGTTTTAGTCATTAGACAACGGCCATGCTGGAGCCTTGCTTTGAATTTTTAGTCAAATGAAGTAGCTCCAGTATTTTTTTACTTATTTTATTACCCTCTTTTGCTGAACTGCTAAGTTATAGGGATGTAAACTCACCAAGATTGGTTGTCAAGCAGTGATGGAGGACAAACAGACACAAGGACACACATTTATGTGTGTGTGTGTGTGTGTCAGTGTGTGACAGGCCTCTTTCAGTTTTTGTCTACTAAATCCACTCAAAAGCTTTGATCAACCTGAAGCTATAGCAGAAGACACTTGCCCAAGGTGCCATGCAATGGGACTGAACTTGGAACTATGCGGTTGCGAAACAAACTTCTTACCACACAGACACACCCCAAAAGTGTTGTCTTAGTTATGATATCACATGTCAGGTGAATACTTGATGGAGGGTGCCCAGAAGTAAGCTACTTAGACAAGATATTAACATGAGGCTCTGTATGTTGATCCAATCATATCCTATATAATACACTAGCAGTATCGCCTGGCGTTGCTCGGGTTTGTAAGGGAAATAACTATATAAGCATTTTTAGAGAGTTACTTCCCTTATATAATAGCAAAAAAAATGCATTAAAAATGGAAAAAGTGTTGGTAAATTTTTTTTTAAATCATAGACTCATTGTAGATGCGCGCTAATACCCAGAAGGGCTCGATATGAATCACGACTATAAGATACCCGCTTTTGGTTAAACTGCACCGCAAAATGTGGGAGTAGTTAGGAATCTAAATCGTAGGAGACAGACACACACAACTTGACTTTTATATATAAAGATATGTCGGAGTAAATGTGCTAAGCAGAGTTTATGTATAATCACAATTTAGGTTAGTTGAAATATGTTTGTCGCATATTTCATCTGCTAAAGCCAAATACACTGCAGTTACCATGGAGACAAAAAATCTCTCTTTATGGTAAAAAGGTGTGAAAATACCCCATTCATTCAGTGTCATCCCTCTCATGGGAATCTCAGACATGGATGTTTTGAGTTTATTGTCTCTTGTCGATGAGATGTACCTCTCATCAACAAGAGTCAATAAACTCGAAACATTGATGTCTGAGATTCCCAAGAGAGGGCGACACTGAATGAATGGGGTATTTTCACACTTTTTATACCATGAGAGATTTTTTCTTCATGGTAACTGCAGTGTATTTGGCTTTAGCAGATGAAATATGTGACAAACATATTTCAACTAACCTAAATTGTGAATATATATATATGGCCCAGTGGTTAGGGCAGCGGACTCGCGGTCGTAGGATCGCAGTTTCGATTCCCAGACCGGGTGTTGTGAGTGTTTATTGAGCGAAAATACCTAAAGCTCCACGAGGCTCCGGCAGGGCGGTGGGGGTGGCGATCCCTGCTGTACTCTTTCGCCACAACTTTCTCTCACTCTTTCGTCTGTTGGCCTGCTCACTTAGCTAGCGGGGTGGTGTCATTTGAAGGCTAAAACAATGCTAAGCGCATTGTGACCAGCGATGTGTAGCAACATCTGATAGCCTGGTTGGTCACGGTGATCACGGTGATATACATATATATATATATATATATATATATATATATATGTACATATATATATATGTACACATAAACACACACATATGTGTGTGTGTGTATATGTATATATATATACATACATGCATATATATCTATGTCTATCAGTGTGTGTCATTGTGTCTGTGTTTTCCACATTTCTCCTACTGGCACAGCTTACTGATGTGGGTTTGTTTATGTTCCCATAGCTTAGTGTCTCAGCAAGAGACCCTGATAGAATAAATACCAAACTTTAAAAAATTAGATAATAAAAATGAACGTAAAGACAAGTGTAGGTGTGTGGTAAAAAGCTTGCTTCCAAACACATGGTTCTGGGTTCAATCCCACCGAATCCAGAAGTATGTGTTTTGGTATCCATGGCACCTTGGGCAAGTGTCCTCCACTACAGCCTCGGGTTGACTTAGTGAGCAAATTTGGTAAATGGAAACTGAAAGAATCCTGACATATACATGTGTGTGTGTGTTTGTTTGTTTTTGTCCTCCACCACCACTAAACAAATGTTGTTGGTTTATTTACGTCCCTATAATTTAGCAGTTCAGCAAAAAGAGAGACTGATAGAATAAGTACCAGGACTGAAAGGCAAAAACAAGTCCTGTAAAGATAAAAAGATACTCACTGATGATGTAAGCTTTCCTAAGAATTAAACACAATACTATTCTCTAAAACCATAACGATTCCTCACATAGGTACAAACCAACTTTCCTTGGGAAGGGGTGTCTTTGATTGAATTAACTTCTGTATAATCTTTCTCTGTGAAACATCAAATTCTTTCAAACATCACGAAATAATTCCAAGAACATTATTTTAACGACCCAGAAGATTAGAATAAATATCTAGTGATTCATTATTTACAAGACACAATAATTCTAGTTTCCTGGTTCAATTAAATATTTACATTAACCGAATGAGATTGAAATATTAGAAGACTAGAAGGATGGTATTTCGCATCTACTTATGATTTTAAAATTTTGATATCTCTTATATACACACACACACACACACACACATATATATATGTAAATATATACACACACATTTATATATATTTGTGTGTGTTTGTGTATGATAATGTAGAATGTCTTCTGGAAGTAAAATATACATTAAATTAAAATGTCATTGAAAAGTGTTTTAATATTTCGACTAAAATGAAATGCTGTGACAAGCACTGTAGTGAAGATAAGAAATCCAGTTTTGATTTTCAATATAAGCTATTTCAATTTGTGACCATTTTTGTTTGCTTATATCTCTAATACTCTTGAGAGAAGCAAGCAAGTAAGAGAATTCCCTCCTCTACTTTAAGTGGCTGCACAATACAGGTAGAAGTAGAGAGAGAGAATGAGAGAGAGTAAGAGGAGGGGGGATATGTAGAGACAGATAGAGGGAAAGTTAGAGATTGGAAAGAGAATAATCTAATGAAACTCTGAACAAAGCTGGAAACGGAAGGAAGTTTGGTGGTTTACAGAGCTAAGATGCATTCCTCTCGCACTTACAATATGGCGTATGATTCAAAGACATTTACATTCAAATAAAATTGTTTTTTCGCAGAACTCAATTTCGGAATAAGCAAGTGCCGTACTGTATCTGTTATAGCGTAGAAGTGGTGAATGGAAAGAATTGTTTGATGAGTGTCTTGTAGTATTTATTCTGGCTCTTTGAATTTTAGATTAAAATCCTGTCTATTTCCCATCTGCTTTCAATTCTTCTAGGGTCGATAGATAAAGTAACCAGTATGATTGGGATCATAGGCGTAGGAGTGGCTGTGTGGTAAGTAGCTTGCTTACAAACCACATGGTTCTGGGTTCAGTCCCACCGTGTGGCACCTTGGGCAAGTGTCTTCTACTACAGCCTCGGGCTGACCAAAGCCTTGTGAGTGGATTTGGTAGACGGAAACTGAAAGAAGCCCATCGTATATATGTATATATATATAGATATATATATATATATATATATATATATATATATATATATATATATATATAATATATATATATACGATGGGCTTCACGAGCATGGCTGTGTGGTTCGGGAGCTTGCTTCCTAGCTACATGGTTTCGGGTTCAGTCCACTGCCTGGCACTTTGGGTAGGTGTCTTCCACTATAGCCCCGAGCCGACCGGAGCTTTGTGATTGAATTCGGTAGGTGGAAGTTACTGCTGTGTGTGTATGTGTGCGGATAGCTGCTCAGTGCCTCTCCGAAAGAGAGAGAGGGATATATGTGTGTGTGTGTGTGTGTATGTTTGTGTGTCTGTGTTTGTCCCCCCAACATCGCTTGACAATTGATGCTGGTGTGTTTATGTCCCCGTAACTTAGCAGTTCGGCAAAAGAGACCGATAGAATAAGTACTAGGCTTACAAAGAATAAGTCCTGGGGTCAATTTGCTCGATCGACTAAAGGCGGTGCTCCAGCATGGCCACAGTCAAATGACTGAAACAAGTAAAAGAGTAAAAAAAAGCCTAAAACCAGTAGATTTGTTAGAGCTGGAGCTGCCTGGCTCCAGCTTTTTGCATTCTGAGCTCAAATTTCACTATGGCTTATGTCAGTGTTAGACTTCATTACCTAGTTATTAAACTGGTACCTTTTTGTGAGGCCATTCTGCAGCAGATATTTAACCCTTTCAGCACTATGATTACTCTGTCAACTGTAATGCTTATTTCTTTACATCGTTTTCAATTTATGATACACTAGCAGTATCGCCCGGCGTTGCTCGGGTTTGTTTCGACCCTTTAGAATTGGAATTTTTGAAAAGTAAAAGTATTTTGCATTATGTAGCTTGTTATTCTCTCTAAGTGAAAATTTTTCTGGTTGAAATACACCGAAAAATGGCAAGACAGCAGTAAAAAATCGTAAAAAATAGGGATTTTCATAGAAAAAAGCGCCTTTTTGATGTAAATAATTTCTGGTGTTAACATGGTCTAATTTGAATTTTTTCTTGTATGGAAGGAAGAGCAAGTCTTCTTCTATCATACTCTCAATTTTGGTCAAATTTCCGCTGCAGGGTCTTGGAGAAGATAGTGTTAGTTGAAGGCTGCCAAACCTGCCATACACAGACAACTTCAGCTTTATATATAGAGAGATTATGTTATAGCTTCAAGATTTTGATTATGCGATTATTTATTTTGAGAATGACATTATAAGGAAGGTGTGAGAGTCTGGATCTGTTTGGCTTGAACATAAAACAGGTTCAATATTCTGGCTGGGCAAGGTCGGATTAAATCCTAAAGAGTTAACCTATGTCTCTGGTTTGAGGATAACTTTACCTTTCTTCCTTTTAATCAGTCACAGAGTTCTTGAGAAGGAGATGGGTGCTGCCCCTCTGTCATGATTAAGTGATAACAGGGGGGGGAAGGCAGGTTGGATTATTTAACTGTTGTTGTTGTTGCTGCTGCTGCTGTTCATGATGATGATGATGATGATGATGATGATGATGATGATGATGATGATGACGATGATGATGATGAGGAGGAGGATGATGATGATGATGAGGAGGATGATGATGATGATGATGATGATGAGGAGGAGGAGGAGGAGGAGGAGGAGGATGATGAGGATGATGATGAGGATGATGAGGATGATGATGAGGATAATGACGACGATGACGATGATGATGATGAGGATGAAGGGGAAGAGGAGGAGGGGAGGTTTATGATGATCTTGTTGTTGTTGCGGTACTACTAACATTCTGTCTCTCTTCCAAAATATCCATTTTCTATACTAAAAATATAGATGGCTTTTTTTAATATTCAGTTTGTTTGCTTGATTGATTGCTTAAGTGTCCACTCTGGTTATCTCAGAAATGACTGCAACTACGAAGTCTAAATTTGTCATCAATGATTGCTAAATAAAAATTTAAAAAAAAATAAAACTTGATTTCATAATCCAATTTGGTTTTATTTTTTTTTTTGTTACTAGTCTTCAAGATATGCTGGACAATTTATCGATTATATGAAAGCCAAAATCATTTACACAAAATTGAAATTCAATAAAAATATTGGTTATTTGAAAATAAATTGATTGTGGTTAAATTGATTGTAGTTAAAAAGCTAGCTTTGCAACCTGTTGGTTAGGGATTCAGTCCCACTGCATGGCACCTTGGGTGAGTGTCTTCTGTAGCCCATGGCACGCGAATGAATTTGATTGATGGAAACTGTGTGAAAGCCCATCATATGTATGTATGTATGCCTGTATATGCACATATATATATGTGTGAGTATATATATATATATATATGGTGCTCCTGCTCAACTGTAACCACATGACTGAAATGAGTAAAAGAATATAAGAATATTTATACACACACACATATATATATAACATATATATACATACATATATATACATATATATATATATATATATATATATATATATATATAATATATAATATAGAATATATATATATATATATGTAAGTATGTATATATATATATACACATACATACATACATACATATATATATATATATCATCATCGACGCTAAACGATGATGATGATGATGATGATGATGATGATGATGATATATCAGTGTTGGCATCCTTTTTGTCTTGAGCGACAATGGAGTTGCGCATAAAATAATCTAGTCCAGCTTTTACATCTCATGTCCTAATACATTTCCTGTTGTGGCTGTGTAGTCCTATCCTGGACAAACACTCCCTCTGGCAGGTGCCGCAAATGTAGCAAAGACTTTTCCTGGCTGGTTGTAATGTCATAGTTTCTTGTTGACGTCTTTTCTTGTCTTTCCATTTCTCCTCTCTCTCTCTATGTCACTCCTTTGTGTTCCCTCTGTTATAGTATGTCACCAATCTCCACGGTTGCTGGCAACTGCTTCCCAGTTGCTAATATTGATGTTGCAGGCCTTCATCTACCTTTTGCAAACATCCTTGTATCGTAAGAGCGGTCTTCCCACAGACCTAGTGCCCCTAGCAAGCTCTCCGTAGAGTATGTCCTTGGGGATTCTGCCATCTTCCATATGGCTACATGTCCAAGCCATCTCATACGTCTTTGTGTGAGGAAGTGCAAACATGCTTGGTATTCCTGCTTGCTTGAGGACATCTTTGTTGGGGACATGATTCTGCCATTTGATGCGAAGGATTTTCCAGAGGCAGCACAGGTGAAAGATATTTAGGCGACGCTCTTGGGGTGTGTATGGCATCCAAGTCTCACTTCCATATAGTAGAGTGCTAAGTACACATGTCTGGTAAATCTTCGCTACCCACTACCCACATATATATATAGAGAATTAGGAAAGCAAGTGTTGCTTTCAGAAGGCTAGAAAGGTACCTCTGGAGTCGGCGAGACATATGCAGAAAGACAAAGATAAAGGTGTACAAGGCATGTGTGCTCCCTTCTCTTCTCTATGCCTGTGAGACGTGGGTCACATATCAATACCACCTTAAACAACTGGAACGTTTCCATCAGATGTGCCTCAGACGGATCTATGGCATTAAGTGGGAGGACGGCATCGGTGATTTTGAAATATTGGAAGGCTCTCGGAGCGAAAGTATAGAAGCTCTTGTGTTAAAGCAAAGGCTCAGATGGAGTGGTCATCTGGTCAGGATGAAGGATTCAAGGATGCCAAAACAACTCTTTTTTGGAGAGTTAGCTAAAGGAAAGTGACCTCCACGTAAACCAAAAAAAGAGGTATGTATATATATATATATACACACATACACACACACACACTTAACAACCAGAGTAGGTTTGTTTATGTTCCTGTAACTTAGCAATTTGGCAAAAGTGAATGACAGAATAAGTGCCAGACATAAAATGTAAGTCCTAGTGCGAGTGGGAGTTGTTCAACTAAACCCTCTGGAAGGATACCCCAGAATGGCTGCAGTCTAATGACTGAAACGAATATAGGATAAAAGCTAGAAAAAAAGAAAGGCAACAAGAAATACGTCCCATGCAGACTTTACCAATTTATGCATTTCTTTTTATATGCTGGTCATTATAAACATTAAGTGGTCCAAATACTGACCAAACAAACAGAGGCCAAAAAAATATAATTTTCTTCAAAATATTTCAGATTAAAGTTTTGTTTAATAATTAGACAAATATTTTGTTGGATTATATAAGAAAATGCGATGATTTGTTCTCCAAGTGTTGTGTGTAGTCCTATATTTTGTATGCATATATATATACACCCATACATATATATATATACTTACGGTAAGTAAAAAGCACCCACTACACTCACGGAGTGGTTAGCGTTAGGAAGGGCATCCAGCTGTAGAAACATTGCCAGATAAGACCGGAGCCTGGTGCAGCCTTCTGGCTTCCCAGATCCCCGGTCGAACCGTCCAACCCATGCTAGCATGGAGAACGGACGTTAACGATGATGATGATGATGATATTATATATATATATATATAAAATATTATAGAGACAAAACCACTATTTTGCATATATATATATATATATATATATATATATATTATATATATATATACACATACATATACATATATATATATTTGTATGTATGTATGTATATATATATATATGCATATATATATATATATGTTAGTTAGAGATAGCAGTCCCCATCATCACACCATATATATATATAATACAAATAATAGACTTTTGTTTATTTATTGAAGACTTACAAATGTTTCAGATAAAAATTGGAGAGCTTTAATTCCACAGTTAAATCTTCATTATAACTCAGCCCCAGCTGAAGAGGGATAAAAAGAAAGGATTGAATAGACCCCTAATAGTAATTCTGACAAGGATAATAATGTTAAACAGTAGGAGAATGATAATTGTAATGTCTACCTTAATATTATCATCAGAATTTCTAGAACTTGCTATAATGTTATAATAGAAAATTCAATCATGAAACTGTTGGTGTAAATATAAGAATGGATACTGGAACACTCCTCTCCAATGGAAAGAAAGAAAAGTTAAATGCACATAAGGGGGAATACTCTCAGAATAAGGCTAGCACAAATAGATCTACTGGAAATTTGGACTGCCTTTGAGTTACAATAGGAATAATATACATAATTAGTGCCTTGAGGAAGATAAAACATGACTGGAATGGTTATACTCATCACAATAAGGTTAAATATAATACATGTTGGCTAGACCTTGATGAAAATATAATTAAGAAAAGTTAACATATTGGTAATTCTTGGAAATGGAGAGATAGATTAAAATACGTTGTGTGGCATAATGCATTATTCAGTGTCCAGGTCACTGCTGATATTCCAAGAGAATTCTTCACGACTTTGGAAAAACATTTCACACCATCAAGTCAATACAGGAAATTGTTTAATAAGCATTCAATTAAGTTCACATATTCAACCACCAGGAATATGATGCAAATCATAGCTTTACACAAAGCTTGTAGATTAAGAGAGATCATGCTTAATGCTTCAGCTAATAGAATGTAAAACAGTAATACAACAACAACAACAACAATAATAATGATAAGACAACATCATTAGATTACTGTGGAATAATGAAGGAGACAAATACCGAGGAGTATGGCAAGATGATAGGATAATCAAAAGAGAAATTAGAGACAAAATCACTAAAGAGTGCAAGAAGGGAATTAGGAAGGTGCTCAAAACAAAATTAAATGGAGGTAATATCATTAAAGCGATAAATATACATGGATTGTATCAGTGTTCAGATACTCCATTCCCTTTCTGAAAAAGATGAAGGCTGAGCTACAGAACTTGGATAGAAGAACTAGAAAGCTACTCACAATACACCATACACACTAATCTAAAATTAATACTAATAGGCTCTTCTTTCTAAGAAAGGAAAATGGCAGAGGATTACTAAACACAGAAGACGTTGTTAGTAATGTGATACTGAGTTTGAAAGAATTCTGTCACAGCCAGAGATATCCAAAAGATGACCGAAACGCTAGGAGAAATTTTAAGAGAAAAGTAAAAACAGTAGAATGGAAACAAATGGAAACAAGTGGACTTACATGACCAATTCATGCAGCAAATTGAGAATGTTGGCAGTAAAAGATGCAAGCTCTAACTGATAGATGGGAACTTGAAATGAGAGTCTGAAATGCTAATTATAGTTGTTCAGGAACAAGACAGGACAAATTTTATAATGGCAAAGATCAACAAAACTCATCCAGACAGCAAGTGTAGAATCTGCTGGAAAGGAGACGAGAGTATCAATCACATTTTGAGTGAGTGTAGTGTGTAGTATTCTAGCACAAAAGGAGAAAAGTGCATGGATTACAGTGTAGGTAAAAGCATGCATTTGGAGTTTTGCGGAGTGTGCAGCTTTACAATAACAGTAAAGTGGTCAGAACATGAACCAGAGGCTGTGATAGAAAATAAGAATTGCAGGATCTTGTGGGAATTCTCCATAAAGACTGACAATAGAATTGAAGCAAGAACACCAGATATGATTATAAAGGACAAAATAAACACCATAAGATTGAAGATGTTGCAATTCTCATGATAGCTGAGTTGATAACAAAGAAATTGACAGATTTAGCCAGAGAGTTCAAGAGACTGTAGAAGACAAGAACAACAATTATTCCTGAAGTAATTGGTGAACTTGACACAACACCCAAAATGTTATCTAAAAGATTGAAAGAGAATGGAATTGAAACATGTATTAGTGACCAGCAGAAAAGTACCGTCCTATATTCTGCAAGAATCCAACGGAAAGTTCTTGATATTTGAGGAGACTTGTTATTACCAAATCTCAATATAAAATCCTTGCTAATCATATATAACTCTAAATAATAATGGCTGTGATAATAAAAATAAGGACAGTAGCAATAAGAATAAGAATAATGGTAAAGTTAATAATAATAATATGATTAATAATGAGAATAATAATCACAATATTAGGAGTTGTAATAATAATAATTGTAATCATAGAGACCTTAGATGTCTGTTAGATAAATAATCTAGTTTACAGATGTTCAGTTGATACCAGTAAATAATTTCACTATTACATAGGTTGTTGGGCAACCAGCTTCAAATCTCAATAATATAACCATGTCTCTTCTTTTAAACATAGGAATAAGGAAATCTCAAACTCATTAAGTAAGTTTATTTAGGAACAAAAAGGTGGTAACATAAAGTAAGATACCCAATGCATAAGTGACTACTGGTCTTCCATAAGCAGCCTTGCCCAGATTTTTGCCTCAGAGGGGAACTTTCTAGGTGCAAACCCTTGGTCATTTATGACTGAAGGGAGTCTTTTCTTTCCCTTCAACTAACTTTCCAAAATTTAGTAGTAAACCTCTGTAGACTACCCTGAGTGATTTGTGGCAGCCCTAAATTAGGTAGAGAAATATCAGATTTTATTCCCTTTCATGATCAGACCTACACTTCTTTGATTCTTGTTGTTGCTACTATACACCTTTCCCTGTTTTGCCTGAATAGTACTGTTCAACCAAATGCTCAAAATAGATGAACAAATAATACTCCTGCACCTATGCCACTCCCGTGCCTTTGCCACTCCTGCATATATATATATATATATATATATATATATATATATAGATAGATATACATACATATATAATACACACACACATAAACATATATATTCCCCTCTCTGTTAGGAGGCACAAGCACTTATACATGCAGGTTCACATGCATCAATAATTTTGCCTACCAAATTCAATTACAAGGCTTCGGTTGATCTGAGGCTACAGCAGAAGACAATTGCTCAAGGTGAACCCAAACGATGTGGCTAGGAAGGATTATATATATATGTTTGTGTGTCTTTGTTTGTCCCCTCACCATCACTTGACAACCAATGTTGGTGAGTTTATGTCCCCGTAATAACTTAGTGGTTTGGCAAGAGAGACAGATAGATTAAGTACTAGGCTTATAAAAAATAAGTCCTCAGATCAATTTGTCTGACTAAAGGCAGTGCTCCAGCATGGGTGCAGTCAAATGACTGAAACAAGTAAAAGAATATATATATATATATATATATATATATATATATACATACATATATATACACACACATATATAAACATATATGTGTGTATATATATATATTACATAAAATATTATTAGAGACAAAACCACTATTTTGCAAAACAAACAAGGAAAGACTTAATCAATACATAAAATTTTAATAAATAGTCATTTAATAAATAGACTATTTATTAAAATTTTATGTATTGATTAAGTCTTTCCTTGTTTGTTTTGCAAAATAGTGGTTTTGTCTCTAATAATATTTTATAATATTTTACTATAAAATTGGATTTAATCCTAAATCTGATTTTTTCCCTGTAAATTTGGATTTATTCCCTAATATTTATTATTATATATATATATATATATACATACATATATATATATATATATATATACATATATATATATATATATACATAAAGGCAAAAACATGGCTGTGTGATAAGAAGTTTGCTTCCCTAACAGATAGTTCTAGGTTCAGTCCTACAGTGTAGCAGCCTGGGCAATTGACTTCTACTGTAGCTTTGGGCTGACTAAAGCCTTGTGATTGGATTTGGTTGAGAGAAACTGAAAGAAGCATACCGCATGTGTGTGTGTGTGTGTGTGTGTGTGTGTGTGTGTGTGTGTGTGTGTGTGTGTGTGTGTGTGCGTGTGTGTGTGTGTGCATGTGTGTGTGTATGTGCCATCACTGCTTCAAAATTGGTGTTGGTGTGTTGACATTCCAGTAAGTTAGTGGGTCAGCAAAAGAGACCAACAGAATAAGTACCAAGCTTAAAAAGAAAAAAGTCCTGAAGTACCGGGTTTGTTTCATTCAATTGAAATTCTACAAGATGGTGTCAAAATATGGCTGCAGTCTAATCATTGAAACAAGTAAAAGATTAAGGTATCACAGGCATCTTTTTTCAGTTTCCATCTATCTGCTCGACTCATAAAGCTTTGGTTGGCTCAAGGCCATTGTAGAAAACGGTTGCCCAAGGTACCCCACTGTGGGACTAAACCTGGAACCATTTGGTTGGCACATATATATATATAGGCACAGGCATGGCTGTGTGGTGAGAAGTTTGGTTCCAGGTTTAGGCTGTGTGGTAAGAAGCTTGGTTCTGGATTCAGTCCCACTGCGTGGCACCTTGGGCAATAGACTTCGGCTGACCAAACCCTTGTGTGTGGATTTGGTAGACAGAAACCGAAAGAAGTCCATTGTATATATGTATATATATGTATATGTTTGTGTGTCTGTGTTTGTTTCTCCACCGTCACTTGACAACCGATGTTGGTGTGCTTACATCTCCGTAACTTAGCAGTTTGGCAAAAAGTGACCCATAGAATAAGTACTAGGCTTACATAGAGTAAGACCTGGGGTCAATTTCCAGCATGGCCGCAGTCAAATGACTGAAACAAGTAAAAGAATAAATGTGTGTGTGTGTGTGTAAGAGGTGTGGGTTCGATTCTAATGAACCACTTTTTTCCATTGAGGGCTTATATGCCTCAGTATTAGATTATTTTTTATATACGCAGTGATCATCATTTGTCACTGCTTCTCCATATGTGTGTGTGTGTTTGTGTGTGTGTGTGTGTGTGTGTAAAATCTCTTCCTGATGAAGGAAAATATGATGTCAAGAAAAATGTGGAATACCTGAGGCATATGATATATCATGACACCTGCTGTTTTAGTAAAAGTTACAGTGCAGTGCTTATAGCAAAATATATATAAACTGCTGATTCCTCAAGGGGTTGTTGTTTATCTCTGGTCAGCTCTGATGGAGAGGTCTCTGTCCAACCATGAACACCTTGTCTTTTTGCCTGACTCTATATTTTCCTAAGTGTTTTTTTTTTTTCCATTTTTTTTTCACTGTAAAATTGTGAGATGTGCTTTGTGAGAACTTGCCTGTTATTTCAAGCAAGTGAGATAATCACATATAGGCTCCTTTGCTATCAAACTCAATCATTTGCAACCTCGTTAATATTATGATTATAATTATTCTTATTCTGATGACTTAATCCTTTTGATACAATTCCAATCAAGTGCACCCTTTGTGTTTATCTTTTATTTTTGTTTTTTTTTATACAGAACTTCTTGTTTTAAAATTTTTCTTATTTAAAGCAAAACCTTTTATTATAATTTGACCATGTTCCAAACACCTGATTAATTACACAAAATTACCAAACCCCAACAAAATTCTTTATTACTTTAAAAAGTTAATTGCAATACATTAGTTGTACATTTCAATAAAAATATTGCCAGGAAAGGGTTAACATTCTGGTTGACCATTCCAATTACCAAGCACATAAGACTGGTTTCAAGAGCAAACTCCTATGAAATACATATCAAAAGTTTATACTAGACAAATATTGAAAGAAGCTTGCTGTACATATGTATATAAATATAAAAGCACCCACTACGATCACGGAGTGGTTGGCGTTAGGAAGGGCATCCAACTGTAGAAACACTGCCAGATCAGACTGGAGCCTGATGCAGCCCCTGGTTTCCCAGTCCCCAGTCAAACCGTCCAACCCGTGCTAGCATGGAAAGCGGACGCTAAACAATGATGATGATGATGTGTGTGTGTCTTTGTGTCTGTGTTTGTCAGCCCCCACCCCCACTTCTTGATAACTGGTACTGGTGCATTTAAGTCCCTGTAACTTAGCGTTTCAGCTAAAGATACTGATAGAATAAGTCCCAGGCTTAAAAAAAAATAAGTACTGAGGTCAATTCATTTGACTAAAAATTCTTCAAGGTGGTGCCCCAGCATGGCCAAAGTCTGATACATGAAACAAGTAAAAGATAAAAGATGCAGGCATGCTGTGTGGTAAGAAGCTTGCTCCCCAACCACAGGGTTTGGAGGGTTCAGTCCCACTGCATGGCACCTTGGTCTTCTACTATAGCCCCAGGCCAACCAAACCCTTGTGAGTGGATTTGGTAGACAGAAACTGAAAGAAGCTCATATATATATTTATATATATACATATATATATATGCTAGGATGGAAAGCGGATGATAAACGATGATGATGATGATGATGAATGATGATGATGATGATATATATATATATATATATATGTTTGTATGTGTGTATGTATGTACGTATGTATGTATGTATATATCTATGCATGTTTGTTTTTGTGTCTATGTTTGTCCCCCCATCACCGATTAATGATCAATGTTGGTGAGTTTAGGTCCCCCATAACTTAGTGGTTCTGCAAAAGAGACTGATAGAATAAGCACTAGACTTAAAAAATAAGTCCTGGGGTCAATTTGTTGAACTAAAATCCCTTCAAGGCAGTGCTCCAACATGGCTGCAGTCAGATGTTTGAAACAAGTAAAAGAATAAAAGAATATATATATGAGTGAATGAGTGTGTCTTCCACACAGTTTCCATTTTACAAATTCAATCACCAGGTTTCTTTGCACTTAGTCCCTCTTATGCTACAAAGTCAAAAATACTGAAAACCACCATTTAAGAGTGAAACATGGTGTTTGCAGTAAGATATTCTTTTCTACTCTTGGCACAATGCTCGAAATTTTTGGGGAGGGGGTCAGTTAATCAGATTGACACCAGTACCCTACTGGTACTTAATTTATCGACCCTGAAAGGATGAAAGGCAAAGTTGATCTCGGTGGAATTTGAACTCAGAATGTAAAGACGGATGAAATACTGCTAAGCATTTTGCCCAGCGTGCTAACATTTCTGCCAGCTTGCCACCTTGTTAACTATAAGATATTAAAAATGTTATGATTTTGGAGTTGTTGCATAATCCTATATTGCCCCAACAGAAGCTGAATTATTATCAAAAGCACTTCTGCTGTGGAAACCTGTTTTATTTTTTAAACTACTTTTTTTAGCTGTTGTGTACACAGGATTACATTTTAAGAGGTGATTTTAAAGGAGATTTAGTAGCTATTTCTAGGAAGTTAAACAAACACATAAAGACTTACTATGATTGTGTAAGTCAAGGTGAAAGAAACTGAAATAATTCTTTAAATTATTCTATACCCAAAAGTTTGATATCATATATTTTTTGTTTCAAGTGTTCACTAACTCTGAATATTTTATATTTCCACTTAGCAAGGTCCCAAACTATCTATAAATTCCAACAGACTACAACTGTAAGTTATAGCTGAAATACACCAGTTATAGTTAAAACTTGGAGAAAAGTTGTCAGAAATTGCTGTTTTCTAAAGTACAAACTCTCAAAGGGGTTAAATGAGAGAGAGACTATATTACACTTTCATCATGAATAGAATGGAAGGTGGAAATATCTGCAATTTGAAGCGGTCTTATATAGTTTAATTGAAAATAGAATGGGTGGTTATGTTCTTTTACTAGTTGAAGCAACCTTTTAGGGTGTGAATAAAATGAAGGAAACGGGATGTTAAGTATTTGAGATATGAAACATCTTCCAAAGGCTTTCATCCTTTGGCTAGAAGATTTCTTATGGACATAAGATTAGAAGTTATTCAGTGGATTTGTACCTTAATTTTTATAATTCCTATCATATCCAGAATGCTTTAAAGGAATATTTGAATCAATCGCAAGCCTTAAATTGGTACTTTATTCTATTCACACAGAAGAATGAAAGATGAAATTGAGTCACCAAGATTTGAATTCAAACATAAAGGGCTTCAACTAAATAGTGCTAGCATTTTTGACTCTGATAATCTCACAGATATGAATGGTATTGCTTTGCAAAAAAATATTTATTTATTTTTTTCATGAAACATTTCCATGGATTAGTCAGGAAAGGAAGAGTATCACTAACGACCTTTTACAGGAACTTATTCTCATAATAAAGACCTTGTGCAAATGCTTGCAACAGAATTAACCCCATGGAAGTCATCTAAAAGCCAAGTGATCGTGTTAAATCTGAGAAGTTTTGTTTGCCAAGCAAGAATTTGTACAGTCTATCCAACAAGCTTTCATGGAATTTCTGTCTACCAAATTTTGGCCACAAGGATTTTCTTCATCAGCCCAAGGCTACAGACAGAAGATATCCTTCTCAGGTACCACATAGTGAGACCAAATCCAAACTCACATAGTTGCAAAACGAACATCATTAAAACTTCCCACACATTGTTTCCATAATATAAATGTCAATACTATAGATCACGACGTATTACTATTGTTGGCGGCATCTTTGAAGTATGCTTAGATTGTCTAATTCTATTTAGTTACCTTTTCAGAGATATTTCACATTTTTTAATCATTTCTTTGACATTTTTCTTCAAAGTTTAAAGCTTCACTTTTCATTGCCTCTTTTGTAATTGACAGAAATTTTCCATTTCAAAAATGACTAAAATCTAGGCAAGAATTGATCAAATTTTTTACCAAATAAATGCTAACAGTGAGAATAAATTTCGTCTTTTCCTCATGGGTCGGTCTAGATTCAAAAAGTATTTTCTTCTTTTTTATAGATGTAAAAGTGGGGATGCGGACTAGTCCAAATGCAGCTTAGTTTCCAGTGAAAACGGTAACATTCTAGTCTCTGTTACTTTTCTAACCTACATACTAGTTTCTATAGTAATAAACCGCAACTTACAGCACTAAATTCTGACTAACATATGCTGTCAACTAAAATGTATTTCTTTAAAATTTCAACAACGTTTTGAAAACTCATAAATAGTAACAAATTTTGTGGCTATTTCATTTGTTAACTATTACTATATATTATTAATATGAATACAAATAGTTGCACAGCATTGTTTGATGATTTTGATGCTTTCTTTCAAGGTTACATTTATGTGTAAATGCTTCTGTATAATTGCTTTTCCATTCATAAATTCATTTGTAGATTTTTTAAATTCAAAGGAAAATTTTTTTTTTCGTCCCTTACGTGTGCTTTTATTTCTGTAGGTTTATAAGAATAAGTTCCGATGACCATATTCTGATATCCACCAAATAGCTTCTGTCAGTTTAGCAGATTGGATTGAAATAGAAAACTGTTTTATCCAATTTGTGTTCAAGTTTTATATTCCATAAAAACCTCTCATATTTCTTATGTAAAGCTCTTTCTCACACAGCATCAAAGAAACGTTATGGATGAAACTGATCCAGTAAAGACATTCAATTTGTTGTATCTAACCTAAAAGCTAGATAATTTAAAAATTAATTACTTTTTGATTTTAATAGATTCCGAGTGAGAAAATGTTGTTATGTGTAATTTGCTAAAGGAATATTAAGTTATTGTTAATATTACTGGGCATTCTCTGCTTGTACATCAATGCTGGAGCTTAAATATCTAATACATCATGCTGGCTGTATGTTTAAACAGAAGATTGCTTTACATTTTCAATTAAATAGGGTCCCATTCTTGGAATACCGATGTAGGGATTGAAAAAATTAGCTGATTTCAAACATCTTTCACCTATTTTCATTAACAATATGCATACTATGTAGCATCCTGTATTGAATATCATTTTTTACCCACCACATACATACATACACACATATATATACATATATATATACATATATATATATAAGCAAAATAAGCAACAAGAATGACTCCGGTAATTTGGTACGATCGTTTTGTACTACATCATTTTATTAAATGTTGTAAGTATTACAACAGATTTAAGATGCTGAGTAATCATCAGTCAATTATAGAGGTTTTCCATTAATACAAAAATTTTCAAATGAAGTGGCAACATTATATATATATATATATTATATATATATATATATATACATATATATATATATGTGTATGTATGTATATATATACACACACAGACACACACAGAGACATATATTTGTATACATATGTGTGTGCATATATATGCATATACATACATATATGTAGGTATGTATGGATGGATGGGTGGATGGATGGCTGGATATATATATATATATATATATATATGCATGTATGTACACACACACATACATATACATATGTGTATGCATAGGTTCCAAATCCAGGCCTGGTTCCAGGTGTGGCATATGTACAAAAGAACACAAGTAGAGTTTAAAATTTCCTACAGCTGTTTTGGTAGCATTTTATTAATACAATCATAGTGTAAATCCACCATCCTCAGATAAAATTTTAGACATGTATAAACAAGCATGGTAAAACTAGAAGACGACCTATTTACCAACTAGCATGATGAACAGTCTGTGACTATATGAGTAAAATGCTGTGAATCCTCCTAAAACAGCTGTAGCAGATTTTAAAACCCACTTGTGTTCTTTTATATTGGGACGCACACACACACATATATATATATATATGTATGTATATATGTATGTATGTATGTATGTATGTATGTATGTATGTATGTATGTATGTATGTATGTATACATGCATGCATATATGTATATATGTATGTATGTATGTATGTATGTATGTATGTATGTATGTATGTATGTATGTATATATATATATATATATATATATATAATATACATACATATATATATATATATATGTATGTATGTAAAATGCTGTGAATCCTCCTGAAACAGCTGTAGCAGATTTTAAAACCCACTTGTGTTCTTTTATATTGGGACGCACACACACACACATATATATATATATGTATGTATATATGTATGTATGTATGTATGTATGTATGTATACATGCATGCATGTATGTACATATATATGTATGTATGTATGTATGTATATATATATATATATATATATATATATATATATAATATACATACATATATATATATATGTATGTATGTCTGCACACACACACACATACACACATTTATAAAGAGTAACAAGTTCCAAAAATCCATGTCCAGTCTCTTTAGAGTAAAGGGCCATAAGTCTTTTTTATGTAATTGCATTCAGCCAGGAGGGGTTAAGATGGCACCTATTGAGTTCACCATGCCAAGGGGTCAAAATGGTCCATGCACGTTACTTGGTGGCTGACCCCGCAGCATGTTGAAGTCATTTCCAGTTCCAGCAATGAACACCAAAGATTCAAGGGCTGCAAACAAGCTCCATGTCTTTGACTGGAGTGATCCACATCTTCAGCTGACCACCTCTCCACTTACACAAACCCGGGGAAGGATCTGGCACTATGATGTATTAGATATTTAAGCTCCAGTGGTGTTTGTCATGGGGGCACCACAATGTGTGACCAAAGCACCATAGCCTCCTTGTTAGAAGAGTTCCCTCATGAGGTGACAGACCACAGTGACTGTAAAGTTGTCAATCCAAATCGCAGTCTGTGATATGCAGTCAGAGAAGATGATGAATGCAGAATTGATTGAAGACCTCCAGCTTCTGGAGGTCAGCGACACTCAATGACCAAGTCTCACAATCATAGAGGAGAACCGTTCAGACAAGTGCTTGGTAAATATGGCATTTCGTTGCGAGGCAGATCTGACATTACCACAAGCCATAGGTGAAATAGAATATATTTTGTTGGACTAAAGATTACAGATTTAATATGCATAGACATGAGTGAATGTATGTGTGTGTGTTAGTGTGTGATTTAACAAAACAGTGTAAAAATGGTTTAGGTATATTTTTGTTGTAATTTTAACAGGTATCTTAGTTTCAGTTCCATGTCAATTACCTAAGCTATATGCCTCCAGTGGGTTTCTTTGAAAATTTGGTAACTTTAAGCATAAAAATATAGTACTTCATTCTTTCAAACAACACTACTCAAATAAATGCAAATCTGATATTTTGGGTACAGAACTGCTTTCACCTTTGGGTTTATATAATAGATATTGGCTTTATTTTCATTTCATTCCATTTCAAGGCAGGTTTGCCCAAATGGGCTGATATCTTTGTTACATTTTCCATGATTGAAAAGACAGATTCAACTCTGTTTCAGTTCATTTTGTGGAAGAGATTGATGGATACTGAACGAGATTCCTCTTCTCTCTTGAGTCTATGTGGCTAGCTTCATTTCATACTTTCTCTTTCAATTTGCAGACTATTCTATGATGGTTTTGCAAACTCTGATATTTTGATGCATTTTGCAATAAAAAAATAACATGTCTTTAGCTGAATGGCTTCACTAATACTAACTGCATTACTGAGAAAAGAATGTGTGGAGAATTATGTTTTAAAAATAACTAGAAAAGCTGGAATATATTTGTTTTTTTTTTATGAATATTTAATAATAGAGTGTTATCATACTTGTTATATTGTAAATTAAGGAATTCAATTTATTAGAATGACAATCATAACAATAAGAACAATGGTATGTCTGTTGTATAAACATTTAATAATAAATAGACTGTAGTAATCCAAGGTATTGTAATTCATTGCACCATGATGGCTTTATGCTAAAAATAGTTATTATCAACATGATGAACTTTGGTACATCTATCCCTGTTTAGTATGGGGGTTTGGTTCCAAAAAAACATTGAGATAAATGAAACATCTCCATGTACCTTTGTAAATGGAATGAATGGTAGATTCCTTGATACCAAACTGGCAGCCACAGCAGTGAAGCTTCCACCATCAAATATTTTACCAATTATCTCTACCTTTTCCCATATTAAAAACACTTATCGGCATCATTTGCTGGGATCAGGTGCCTTCATATTTTTCTGTTCACTGGTCCCATGGTGACGGGTATGAGTGCATGAATACATTTATAACAAAATATTACGTTATATAATTAGGGTTCAGTAAAATAATTTACTTTACCACACACCAAACTTTTAGAAATAACAGCCAAAAAATCTTAGCTATTTCTTCTACTATAAGAAAAATCTCCCAGACAATGCATACTCAAAAATAATTCACACGGGTATAGAGGGAAAAATAACGAAAGATCACACGTACATAAGATTACTTGAGAACAGCTGTTTCTGGATTAGTTGAATATAAAAATCAACATGTCCTTCGTCAGCTCAAAGATTTCTTTTGATTTGGATTTGAGAGCACTAAAAATCGAACATACCCGTCTGATATGAGTAATCCCAGACAAACCGTCCTAAGATTTTTTGGCTGCTATTTCTAAAAGTTCGGTGTGTGGTAAAGTAAATTATTTTACTGAACCCTAATTATATAACGTAATGTTTTAAATATACCGTAAATGGTCTTTTTACATACTGAACACTACTCGGTAAAATTAATTAATAGTTAATTAATTTTACCCTTTTATTATTTATAACAAAATATGTAGTCTTACAGCACAGTCATGTAAACATAATAAGGTAGTCAGTGCATCCTGGATAGCTGAGCTTTGTGGGTGGTTTCTTGGACACACTTTTGCGATACAAGCAAAATCTATAGCTTATATCTGACCTGTGTTATCACACATGATAGAGTCATGTTATGATTACTCAATGCATGTTAATCATAACATGGTCCATAATTAGATGTACCATGTTATATCAGATCGGTGACAAATGAATCAATGATAAACAAGGTGACATGTAATAGAAATGAAATAGTGAGGGAAAGACAGACAATCTTGAAAATAAAAAGGAAATTAAAATCAATTACAAATGAAAAGCAGTGGAGAGTGAGTCTGATTTTTAGTTGTGCTGTAAAGGCACTAAGGTGTCAAGCTCACACTCATTCGGTTTTGGGTTCAATTCTCCAAGCAGGTAGCATATAATATATTTCAGTAAAGCTCTTCATTTTACACTGGTCTGGTCTATTCAGATAAAAATGAGCTCTCGCAATTGCTAGGGTTAACCCTGTGATAGACTGGTGCCCAGTTCAGACTGCAACTTTGTTACCTCAGCTGCTTAAACACTTTAGAACCTGGATAAGCTCTGATGCCATGAGACTCTCTCTCTTTTACTCTTTTACTTGTTTCAGTCATTTGACTGCGGCTATGCTGGAGCACCGCCTTTAATCGAGCAACTCGACCCCGGGACTTATTCTTTTGTAAGCCCAGTACTTATTCTATCGGTCTCTTTTGCCGAACCGCTAAGTAACGGGGACATAAACACACCAGCATCGGTTGTCAAGCAATGCTAGGGGGACAAACACAGACACACAAACACACACACGCATATATATATATACGATGGGCTTCTTTCAGTTCCCGTCTACCAAATCCACTCACAAGGCTTTGGTCAACCTAAGGCTATAGTAGAAGACACTTGCCCAAGGTGCCACACAGTGGGATTGAACCCAGAACCATGTGGTTGGTAAACAAGTCCTTACCACACAGCCTACGCAGGCTTTAGGCATACTTTTTCTCAGACAGTAATAATTTCAGGTAGGTGACTTAGCAGTAAGATTCTTGCATTTATCATTTTAAGATTGTGGTTTCAGTTGTTTGACCAGGCAGCACAATGAGTTTTTGGGCAAAACATATCATTTCTCATTACCCCAGTCCATCATCATCATCATCATCATCGTTTAACGTCGTTCTCCATGCTAGCATGGGTTGGACCGTTTGACCGGGGATCTGGGAAGCCAGGAGGCTGCTCCAGGCTCCGGTCTTATCTGGCAATGTTTCTACAGCTGGATGCCCTTCCTACTCAGATGTAAATGAGTTCCAGCAATAGTTGGCAAGTGAACCCTGCAACAGATTAGCATCCTACAGTTCTATATTGAAGAGATGAGGAATTATGTACATTATTTACATTATTTACATTCAACGGATATTTGTCTTCAACTTGTTTGTTGTTAACACAACAATACCTTAGGAAAAATACTTTAGGAATGAGAACCCAGGTTCGAAATTTCCCCAGGACCCTGAAGAAGGCTGGAGGGTATATCAGCCGAAACGTTGTGTTAACAACAAACACGATGAGGACAAATATCCATCGAATGTAAATAATGTAAATAATGTAGAATAGCATCCTGTTTCAAGGGAGAGTGTTGTAACCTCAGTCATTTGTCTACCATGGCAACCAGGTCGAGCCCTAGCCTTATAAGCCCTGGAGCTTACGAGAAAGGAAAAAAATAATTCAGACATGTTTCTGCCTGATAAACCTCATCAGCAAAGCATAGTCTAAACATAATTGCAAGCTCTTAGAATGAATAGAAGAATTTAGATTTTCCATCAATGAAAACTGAGGAACAGTATAGCTTGGAAGATTGTTGCTTTGAGTTTGATAGATTTTCAGAAAATGCTATTGATAGGTTTAAGCATTTAAATTCTTAAGTAATTAGTTAGATGTATGACGCCTTAATCTAACCAGCTTACATGTTTTGTTGTATTAAGGATCCTTAAAATTATCATCATCATCCTCTTCATCATCATCCTCCTCTTCATCATCATCCTCCTCTTCATCATCATCACTGTCATCTTCACTACCACTGCTACTACTAACACCAGTGCATCACCACTACCACCACCACCACCACCACCATCACCACCATTTCTGCTGCCACTACCAGCACCACCACCACCACCACCATCATGGCTGCTGCCACTGCCAAGACCACCACAACCCACCATCGCCACCACCACTACCATTGTTGTCATCATCATCATAGTCATCATCATCATCATCATCATCATCATCATCATCATCTCATCATCATCATCATCATCATTATCATCATCAACAACAACAACAACAATAACAACAGCAGCATCATTTTACATCTGCTTTCCATGTTAGCATGGGTTGGATGGATTATTTTCGTCCAAATCATTTCTAATTTAAAGATACTGCCCTCCCAGACAAGTCAGAAAACTTCCATCTTGCATAAAATGTTTCATTTTTGGCTTGGCTTCTATGGCTTTCCTGTTCTCAACCAATTTACAGAATGCACTGGTTACTGTTTGTTGTGATAGCAGAACTAGAAAGATTATGATGTCTTTGACAAGACTAAAATATCCTGTTGGCTCGGCACTGTCTGCTAACTTGCCAAACACTTTACAGAGGTTGCAGAGTGCATTTTACCATATATAGATTGTTGTGTTCTCAGCAAGACTAAAGATTGATTCTCTCAATCCTTTGTTGCTTCTACTGAGCAGCATAATGTGACAGGGGGTAGTCTGCTCTAGGTGATTCCTTTATAGGGGTGTTGCTCTTCAGTCTGCTGTATATACCTGTATAGAAGTGGGGGCTGAGGACCTGGGGAAAATTCAGGAGTTGCTCCCATACTGTAGCAACATTCCTGTCTCTACTCAACCATTAATCACTTTCCAGAATGTGTTTGATGTATTTCATCATGGGAGCAGCAGTAGCGAGAAGAGAGATGAGTAATAAAGAGAAGAGTGGTAAAGAGATGAATGATAGAGAAATGAGTAATAGAAAGATGAGTGATAGAGAAGAGCGATACAGACATAAGTGACAGGTGAGTGATTAAGAAATGAATGATAGATGAGTGACTGAGAAATGACTGATTTACAAGGTACAAAACTTTCATAGTGGCATGACTCGAGCTTATGTAGAGTTGTCTCCTTAGAAATTAAAATCATAAGTCCACATTCCGAGGGCCCACAGCTCTTCAATATCCTCCCGAAGAACCTAAGAGACCTGCATGGGGTGGATGCAGATGTCTTTAAAATAAAACTGGATCTCTTCTTGTCAGGTGTCCCAGATGAACCAACTTCACGGCAGGAGGTGCAGATGAGGGCAGCTGCATCGAACTCTCTCATGCACTGAATGGCAGTTGCTAAAAAGCATTCGTGAAGTAAAATCATGTAGCAACACCAAATGGCGGTGCCCCAGCATGGCCACAGCTTGTGAGCTGAAACTAGATAAAAATTTAAAAAAATTTTTTTAATAATTCCTTGCTTTCATTTTACCAAATGTTTCTAAATTACTGTTGACTTGTATGTATGATCATTGTACTAGATTCTCTTTCTTCTGTGACTGAAGGTTCATTTAGTTTTACTTTAAATTGAATACTATTTTAACAAATTGTGTTCAAAATTTTAACAAGTAGTCGTTAAGAAAATAGTTATTCTAAGCCAATTATTTTCAATTACTTTATTTTCATATTTCTGCTTCGCTATTAAATGACTGATTACTTTACATAAACATTGAATTGGTTATATCTACAATATTTATGATAGGTGTTAAGCTTAATTAGAGTGGAGATGGTGATGATGATGATGATAATGTTAATGATGATGATGAAGATGATGATGACAACGATGATGATGATGATGATGATGATGATGATGGCGATGATCATAACAATAGCAATGACAATGATGATGATAACAGCGATGATGGTGGTAGTGGCGGTGGTGGTATCAGTAGCAGTGATCATTCTGATGATATTGCGATGACAAGTGGCACTTACAATGAGTGAAATGATGACAACAACGACGACGACAATGATGATGATTATGATGATGATGATGGTGGTGGTGGTGGTGGTGGTGTCGACAACAGGGAACAGAGGAGATGGAGGAGGAGGAGGAGGATGCTACTGCTGCTGCTGATGATGATGATAATGATGATGGTTGTGATGGAAACTCTGAATACGATAACACTAACGATGGTAATAATGAGACAAACTTCACGAAGAAAGAGAAAGTAAGAATAAAACTGAAAGCAAATAGAACAAAAACACAACAATAATATACAAAAAAAAATTTCTATAAACCTGGTAAATAACAATTTCAAGAACAACAATTAACAAAAATGTCTTTTATTGAATTGCTAAATCTACAAGCTGGATTATTTATTAGTTACAGTTAATGAAATGCTAATAGTATCAGAAAAGGCTTAGAATTTAGGAAAGTTCTATTCAATTACTTGTGTAATGAGATCATTCTAGGTGATTTCCATAATTTTTAAGTTGGCAGTATTGGGAAGAAATAAGAAAAGGCAGGTGCAAGAAAAGAAATAAGATATCTACAGGCAGCTAATAAGAAACTACAGATATCTACAGGTATCTTAATCTATTACTAATTCATTATAAAAAGGCACCAAGGATCTAATAATACTAGAATCAGTATACTGTATGTGCATATGTGTGTGTGTGTGTGGTGTGTGTGTGTGTGTGTGTGTGTGTGTGTGTGTGGTGTGTGTGTGTGTGTGTGTGATTCTCATTACAAGACTTATACCAGCTTAGGGTCTTAAACAAAATAGTTCTTCCCATGATTGAAATGGTATAAACAGAAAGTTTGGCAGAATAATTGAAGTGGCGAATAGAATAAAATGTGGAATTTGTTCTGACTGTCTATTCTTGGAGTTCATGTTCTGCTTAAAGTTGCCTTTTGTCTTTTAAAGTTCTGGTGGGTTAAAAGGTTTTGATGAATACATTCCAGCTAAGGTCTGGAATATCAATATTTAGCGGAAGCAACAGAGTGACTCAAGAGTTGAGAGTTTCATGTGTTGGCACTAATCAAACTAGTAACAGGTTGAAGGTCTGTGTGCTTTTATACTTATATATATATATATATATATATAATATATAATATATATATATATATATACACAGTGTAGTCACTAGAAAAATGAAAAATTCAGAATGCTAATTTATATTTATACAAAATCTATTTGAGGTAAACAATAAGTGTCAAATTTTCCACTTTTCTAGCAACCCCACTATATATATATATATATATATATATATATATAAAACAATAATAATAATAATAGGGAGTATAACTCCAACTTACAGGGAAAAAATCATTTTAGTATTGAATTGAATTGCATAATAGTGGTTTTTCTCTAATTTATATATATATATATATACATATATACATATATATATATATATATATATATATATAAGTAACATATGGTATAATTATAAACAGGACAAATTTCAGCCATTTCTTCACAGAATGAAAATATGGTGAACAACCTTAATCAATTTTCAAACTTTATTGGATTCTCATCAGAGACATCTACAACATTCTCACAATGTCTTGAGAAACAAGCAGCTAAACTGTTTATATAGTCAACAAATGCAACAGTTACTCTATGAAGGAGTCCTTAATTTGCATACCGAAAGTGTATGTATATATATATATATATATCATCACCATCATCATTTAGCATCTGCTTTCCATGCTAGCATGGGTTGGACGGTTCAACTGGGGTCTGGGAAGCCAGAAGGCTGCATCAGGCTCAGTCTGATCTGGCAGTGTTTCTACGGCTGGATGCCCTTCCTAACGCCAACCACTCTGTGAGTGTAGTGGGTGCTTTTTACGTGCCACCTGCACAGGTGCCAGACGGGGCTGGCAAACGGCCACGGATGGATGGTGCTTTTTACGTGCCACCGGCACGGGGGCCAGGCGAGGCTATATATATATATATAATATATGTATGTATATGAATGTACATATCTATCTATCTATTTATATATATATATATATATATATATATATATATATATAATATTGATATATATAATATTGATATATAGATATATAGATATATGTATGTATATATATGTATGTATGTATATATATATATATATATATATACAGATAGATAGTAGATACATACATACATACATACATACATGCATATATCTATACATGCATACGTATATACATACACATGGCATGGTTTCTACGAGTGAATGCCCTTCCTAATGCTAATCACTTTACAGGATATACCAGACACTTTTATGTGGTAGTAATATGGTTGCTTTTTGCATGGCTCCAGCATACACAGGGCACTTTTATGTGGTGCTAGCACAGGTGCTTGTGTGTGTGTGTGTGTGTCCAAACAAAATGCTATGCAGTATTTGTTCTAGCTCTTTATATTTTGAGTTCAAATCTGGCTAGGTCAATCAATCTTGCTTATCAACCCTTTCGAGTTGATAAAATAAAGTACCAGTCAAGAACAGGGTGTAATGGTATCAATTTACCCCCTCCTGGGGGAAAGAAGAGAGAACTAACACTCGATGGTTCTAGAACTCCCAGAATAAAAACCACCCATGTTTCCAAAGGTGAATTATCCAAACCTCTAAGAATTCCTTTCAACACACGGCTATGATACTCCCCCACTACTTCTGCTAGTGATCAGAGATGCACATATCATCAGCCACTAAGGGACATGGTCAACTGGTTAAGGTCAAATAACTAACAAGCAAATCTGTGGTATTGAGCAGAATATTTGGTGTAGCCC
>NC_043010.1:4988796-4993796 GCF_006345805.1 Octopus sinensis | reverse complement strand
CTACAATGGCAACAATCCTTACAGATTAAGTCCCCTAATATGGCCAGGTAGATGAAGTATCAGATTACCAACTGACAGGGCTATGAGTTTAAAATCTCTGAAAAGGATTAATGAACCCTTCTGTCAAATCCAGAAACATTTTATTCCTTATACCTTAAATAATTGAAAATATTATCCCAGGTTTCCTATCATTAATCCAAACTGAGGATTAAAAAAGAAAAAAAAAAAGAAGTGTCGTGTTAGATGATTTTTTTAGATAAAAACAGAAATTCTGCTATTAAATATGGTTTCTTAAAAGTAATAAACATTTTTAGCTGCAATCAATTTCTCACAAGCTTTTGCTAGTGAGAAGTGAGAATGTCTGGTTTTCAATCACGGATTCCATTATTTAAATACCTTACTTCTAAATTACAGCAACTATTAAATGAATGCAATAAATAAATCTAGAAAAATCATACATTTTTATCGTGCATTAGAATCCTTTTTTTTTTCTATCTGTTTAGATGTATTCAATGATTCCAGCCTGAGGGCATAACTTCTTCGGTAATTATCCTGTTTTTGTTGCTACCTTCCTCCTGTCTTGCAGGAAGTTGCAATCATCAGCATCACCTCTACTTTCTCAATTAACACAAAACTATTTAAATGATTTTATTTCTTGGCTTTCTTGTAATATAAAGCTTGTTAAAAATTGAAAAAACCAAAAAAATTCTCTTTCCTTTCTATTTCTGATCAAGATTACATTTATTTCCTCTTTCCTCTCCTTTAATCAATTTTATTTTTATGTCAAGGATTTCTTTTCCTTTCTTTTCCACAGATTTTTCTGTACTCATAAAGAATAGATCCAATCAGATTTGAAAATTAGCATCTGTTTTTCAGTGAATTTCTTACAACAATTAATTTGTACCATGTAAGATTAAAAATGTTTCTCTGTCTTGTACATTCATCCAAAAAATTTATGTATTTTATTACATATTGACTTATCTGCTTTTGTTATATTTTATTTTACATTCTTGCTTCCAATGTTAATAATTGTTTGCATGACACCAAATCAAGTTTGTAGCAGAGATTTAAAAAAAAATATCAATATCATTAAAAATCTTCATCTATCTTTAATCATAACCCTTCTATGGCCACACTTCAAGAGAAAACATAGAACTCATGTATTTCTGTTAATTTTGAAAATTATTTAGAACTTGTAGAGCTTAAAGAAAATAACTAACTTAGCATTATTTAGTTAATATTTGGAATATAACTTAACACAAAATATCTCAAGTGAAATTAAAATTGTGGATTTTAATTTAAATATAAACATTTTCAAATGACTGATTTTAGGATTGTAGGACCAGAGGCTGTCACAAAAAGATAATTATTAAGAGTTAGGTGATGAATATAAACCTCCAATTTATTATATTTAGCTTAATTGCTATTTGTTAATTACTTTGTCCCCAAGAAAAATTATCAAACACCAATTGGTTTGGATAAGCCAACTTTATTAGTTGACTAAATTTGGAACTAACCATTACAGAAATATGTGTGCAGTCATTCATTCTGCAAGATATGGTAGCCAAATCACTCTCAAATCACAGTGCAAAGTCCTAAAAGGGACACATGTATAATGAAGCCCTATTTGCATTACATCTGGATGCTCAGAGCTGGAATGCCTTTGATCATAGGTCAGTTTGAACAGGGTTGATATGGAGGGATTAACCCAACAATAACAACTAAACTTGTAAAGATATTTCAAAATCCATCTTTATCTAATATTACTGATATAACAGATAACTAACCTTTCTAATTCTTTGAACTCAATGTTATCTGTAACCACCAAATAACTCTCTCTCTCTCGCTCTATCTCTCTTTCATTCTCTCTCTTTCACTCAGTCTCTTTCACTCTCTTTCTCACTCTCTTTCTCTCTCTCTCTCTCTCTCTCACACACACACACAACCACATAGACACACACAGACCACCCGCATAAACACATGCACCTCAGTGTTCACTGTAGGCACCACTACCATCACTATACAACACTACAATATTAACTATAAACCATCACATTCGACATTCCATGGATGCTACATTAAAACACACCACTGAAGTGACGTCTATATAGTCACATGACTTGTCCACTCGTTCAATAAGCATTCAGCCATCATCAAAAGTGGTTGCTGCAGTTGTGATGTCAGCATCAGTGGCATCATCAACATCATGGTTTTATCCGGCACAGCATCCTAATATTTGGTGTAGCCACTGGTCAACTCCTTTTGTGTGATCCAGCATCCTGAGATCATTTATTCACCACTTCGTCTCTTATCTTCTTCACTCATCCTCTTCTACTGAGTCCTTCTTCATCAATTGCTTCACATTTCTTTAAACCAATAGTCATCCTCCATGAACATCAGATGTCCAAGTCAGTTCAGTCTTCACTATATATGTATGTATGTATGTATGTATGTATGTATGTATGTATGTATGTATGTATGTATGTATGTATGTATGTAGCGAGTTTTTTAGGGTCCTTATCTGCTCTGCTATGCAAACTTTGCATCATCTGTTCCTGTTTATATAGGATCCTAGTTGCTCTAAGAACCTCCATTTAATTGTGTTTGGAGTTCCTTCATCTTTAAGGTGTCACACATGGCTGGCCAGGGACGTGACAGAACATCTTTCTGGAATCCTAAAAGAGGATCTATGGTTGTACATACATTGCTTGATGGCAGTTTCAGCCAAACCAAAGTATCTCCAAATTTGAGTGTTGGTTGAGTTTTTGCTTCTGGTGTTTCTTCCATTGGTCCTAGGATTGATGTTGCTGCTGCTGTTGTTGCTGCTGCGGTTGCCAGTGGTGTTGGTGCTGCGGTCATAGCTGCTGCTGTTAGTGTCTCTGTCACTTAATGAGTTGTTGCTGCCATGGCCTCCACTTCTGCCATTGTTGTTGTTGTTGTTGTTGTTGGATGAGCTGCTGCTGCTGCTATTATTCTAGTTGTTCAGACTGGATACCACCACACCCTCACATACGGCCCCCTTGACCTCACATTGGCCCCCTACTGGACTGTCATTGTATTCCTTGCATGAGCAACTGGCCTCTGCTCGAATTTTTGGAGTGCTCACTAAAATTTTTTCAATATATACATATATATATATATATATATAATATATATATATAATATATATATATATATATATATATATATATATATATGTTTGTATGTGTGTGTGTACATGCATATGTGTGTGTATATATATAATCTATCTATCTATCTATCTATCTATCTATCTCTCTCTCTATATATATATAACGGGAAGCTTTATGAAAATAAACAAAAGACGAAGGCAGGTGGAATACAAACAAACAATTGTATTAGTATGGCGCTCAGGAATAGAAATAAAACAAGTCTTTTACGTTTCAAGCCTACACTCTTCGACAGAAAGATACACAGAAAAGAAACACAGAAAGAAACAAGGAGAGAAAAAAAATGCATGCAGAGGCTAGCAAATCAACATGGCGATCTATATATATATATATATATATAATATATATATATATAACTGTAATGTAATATTTATTTAATATCGAGGTCTCTTTCTTTGTTTTGTTATCTTACCGTTTTTATCAATATATATATATATACATATATATATACAGGTGTGTGTGATTGTGTATAGAAGAATATATTAATAAAAGGAATTCCAACCTTGTCTGATTTTCACGTTTTATTTACAATCTTATAATGATATAATATAAGATAATATAATATAATAAAATAAAATAAAATAATAGAATGTTAAATGTTCATTCTGATTGAACTAGTACTTTCATACATTAAATTCTGCAATCTTCAGGTTCATGTAGTAGTGGTGACAGTCATGCTTCGCAATTTTTGACACATATATATATATGTGTATATATATAGTATGTAGATAGGGTTCTAATCTAAGCAGTGTCCTCATGAAGCACATCTGCATACTCCAGTACTCCAAAACTCTATGTAGGTGTCAATGTTTGTGTGAGGATTGACCATAAATTAAAGATTAAGCCAAATGTACATCATACATCATTTGGTTCTCTGTCTGATAAATTTCTTAATAGGAGACGTCCTACATGTCTTTTTAATATTTTTTTTCCACATGTACAACTTGTAGCTCCTATTCGGAGATGAAAGCGCATATATTAGTGAATAAATAATACCACAAGCTTTTCTCATTATCTCCTGTTTTGATATACATATATGTGTGTGTGTGCATATGTATCTATGTGTACACACACACACACGCACACACAGACACTTGCTTTACTTTGTTATTCACCATGTTACACAGTTATTCCTTTTGTTCTTTTCAAAAGATGAAAATTTTCATTTTTCATTCATGTTAAAAATTTAGGTTTTTCTTTAGATAACAATCTGGTGCAAGTTAACATTTTTGCTTTAAGAGTAATACTGCATATATATATATATAATATATATATATATATATATATATATATATTATATATATATATATATACATATATATGTATATATATATGTATATATGTATATAATATATATATATATATATATGTATATATATTATATGTATATATATATATATATATATATTATATATATATGTATATATATATGTATATATATATATGTATATATATATATATGTATATATATATATATATATATATATATATTATATATATATATGTATGTATCTATGTATGTGTGTGTATGTGTGTGTACATACATGTGTAGAAAACAGAAAGATAGGATTCACACGTTTATATTATATTTATCTGAAATATATTTAATTTGGTAAATATTCTTAAAGTTTCTTGTGTCACTTAACAAATGTTTCACATTCAACTAAATATTTCTTTTAAAGATAACATTAGCAGTTTTATGGTTCTTTTCGGTTTACATCTGTATTCTTCAGCCTAATTATTTCATGGTTTTGTTAAATATTTTTCCAGTTATCAAACACAAATCTTAGGCCAATTTTTTTTTATCAACTC
>NC_043010.1:4951296-4981296 GCF_006345805.1 Octopus sinensis | reverse complement strand
TGTCTGTCTGCATGCATGCATGCATGTATGTATGTATGTATGTATGTATGTATATGTGTGTGTGTGTCTGGACAGAAAGAGAGAGCAAGAGAGATAGGTAAGATAGATATAGATATACATACATTCTTATGAATATACATCTATCTATCTATGTATATATACACACACACACACACACACACACACATATATATATACACACATATACCTTTTAACCTAGATCAAGCAAATCTAATGTTCTGAGATGTTTGATGTTTGATAACTCAACAGAAGCAAATACTTCTCACGTTGAAGAGCTTCGATCTCTACTCTTTAAAAAAAAAATATGTTCTTTAACACCAAACCAACCTCCAAATTTTCACGGTCATTGATTCAAAACACAGAGAAACTTCACAAATTTAAAATGCACACTTGGTTTATTTATTTAATTTGATCTCTAATAAATCCTCTTCAGTCTCATTCTTTTTTTGTTCCTCTTCCTGGTGTTAGTTACTGGGTTGTAGTAATACCGTTCATGACATTGCTTTCAAGTGTACATACAAAGCAATTATATAGAGTGGCTGTGTGGTAAGTAGCTTGCTAATCAACCACATGTTTCTGGGTTCAGTCGCACTGCGTGGCATCTTGGGCAAGTGTCTTCTGCTATAGCCCCGGGCCGACCAATGCCTTGTGAGTGGATTTGGTAGATGGAAACTGAAAGAAGCCCATCACATATATGTATATATATATATATATATGTGTGTGTGTGTGTGTGTGCGTGTGTCTGTGTTTGTCCCCCTAGCATTGCTGGTATGTTTACGTCCCCGTCACTTAGCGGTTCGGCAAAAAGAGACCGATAGAATAAGTACTAGGCTTACAAAAGAATAAGTCCCGGGGTCGAGTTGCTCGACTAGAAGGCGGTGCTCCAGCATGGCCGCAGTCAAATGACTGAAACAAGTAAAAGAGTAAAAGAGAGAGAGACACCAGTTTTTGACTGATTCTTATTGATCTCAATCCACACATGACCGTCTCATCTGTGTGATATTGTGGAATTACATTGATCTCTATATTGGTTGAACTTTAGGATTGTGAAATGTGATATGTATGAGATAGATTTAGCTGTATATTGACAGCCATGTGATTACATAAAGGCCCCTCCCCTGCCTTGATGGGTGTAGTAAGTTGATGATTACCTCCTTCCAGTTAGCCCTGTGTAGGTAGAACTATATTCAGACGCATTCCAGCCATGACCATCACGCTTTTCCATAAACACACACACAGACAACATACAGAGACACACACAGACACAGACACACACATACTACTACACATATACATATAAGTATATGCATGTATGTATATATATAATTCTGCTTGTTATAACCAGAACTGATTCTGATGTAAGTAGCATTAATTTTCTCAGGTTGTTCAATTTTCCTCAATTGATCAATAGACCAACAGAGTAAACGCACAGTAATGCACCTATAATGACTACTGGAAACAACTGTAAGCCAAACTTGCTCTAATAAAGGAAAAATATGTAATGACCATTATTTTAACTTGTTACATATATATATATATATATATAAATATATATATACATATATATATATAAGTTCACCAAAAATTTAGATTCGAATGAATATGGTACTTAATTTAGATGCACCAGAATTTTGTATGGTGTTATCCATAAAAATTTGTGGGATGATTATAATCAAAATAAGCAACAAGAATGACTCCGGTAATTTGGTACAATCGTTTCGTACTATATCATTTTATTAAATGTTGTAAGTATTACAACAGATTTAAGATGCTGAGTACTCATCAGCCAATTATAGAGGTTTTCCATTAATACAAAAATTTTAAAATCAAGTGGCAACATTATAGAGAAGGTAGATATACAGACAAAGATATGGATTTAAATTTTAAGAACATATGAGGTAGTGAAGTCCTTTCACTGACTGACCAGGATATATATGTATATCAAACACTAGATTGTCTAATGCATCCTTTCTTGTTTTTAGATGCCAGAATATGATTTGAAGAATATTTGACTTTAAATTCTAGCAAGTCAAATGAGTACATAGAAAGATGTTACTTTGTTGGATGTAGCAAGTTTCTTCAATTGTACATTACTTCTTTGACAACATCCAAAATCAGAACTAGACATATTTATTATACTTAACAACAGCAAGCACATTTTCACCATTCAGAAAGCAGAAAACGATAAATTCTGTTGTAGCCTATACCAGGAAGATATCACTAACTCAGGGTGATATCACTAATAAATGCTGGTGCTCTGCCATAGGAGAAGTAAAAGATTTTGGCAAGGTCTTATTAAAAGGAAAAAAATGATATCAAAATACCATGCAAATTTAGCATGGTAGTTAGTGTAGCTCTGGCCCTGGTATAGTTAGTTCTTGGTTCTAATGAGTCATGTATAAACAATGGAAAAAAATACGAGAAAATGAGTTGCAATTAGCTGCTACATTTTATTTGACAGCCAAGTGGATCAGTACAGCAAATGTTGGTACATCTTGAATGATACTGTTTAAAGAAAATATACACATTTGTTTCTCATTTAGTTGGAACTTGGTGATGTGTGCTGGGCAGAACAGGAACAGAAATACTTGCCATGAGTTTTTGGGGTCTCTCAAATCCACGCTACTTATAGGTGTAATGTCCACATATAATGTGTCCAGGCTACCTGCAAATAACTTTACTCTCTGTACCAAGATCCAAACTCGACCGTGTCTTCCCACCTCACTGAAGAAAAATGAGAGCAAAACATTCTATTTAAGCATGTGGATAGGCTTCAGTAAGCAAACATAATTTTCCTGTGCTAGGCTGGTCTGTTATGTGATGGGATTGGATGGCCTGCATAAAACCAGAAAGGCTTGATTGATGTATATACCTTCACAGGATCAGGTCTTGTGACCATTTGTAGAAAACACTGTAAATGAGCCAATTTCTGGGTATTTAAGCCTAGTCAGCCAAATGATAAACATAGGCGCAGGAGTGGCTGTGTGGTAAGTAGCTTGCTTACCAACCACATGGTTCCGGGTTCAGTCCCACTGCGTGGCACCTTGGGCAGGTGTCTTCTACTATAGCCTCAGGCCGACCAATACCTTGTGAGTGGATTTGGTAGACGGAAACTGAAAGAAGCCCGTCGTATATATGTGTATATATATATATAAATGAGGGTGTTTGTCCCCCTAGCATTGCTTGACAACCGATGCTGGTGTGTTTATGTCCCCGTTACTTAGCGGTTCGGCAAAAGAGACCGATAAAATAAGTACTGGGCTTACAAAAGAATAAGTCCCGGGGTTGAGTTGGTCGATTAAAGGCGGTGCTCCAGCATGGCCGCAGTCAAATGACTGAAACAAGTAAAAGAGTAAAAATAAAAAAAAAGAGTATACTTTATTTCAGTTGAACTTTTAAAATAATGAAGAATTTGGTAAAATATCTCGGTCATTTTTAAGCTTGTTTGACACATGACTTAGCATGAAATGTTGATGGAAGTTTTTAATGTAATCCACTTTAAAACGTGAATTTTGTATCGTAGCACCAGGGTGGTTTTAGGCAGGTTTATATCAAAATGGTAGGGAAGGTTTGCGTCCACAGGTTCTTTTAGGGGCTGAAACCGACTCTGGCTCTGTAGTACAATTGTCTTGTTTTCATAAGTTTGGAATTAAAATCTTCCACCAAACCTTAGTCACAAATTATGTTCCTAACACTAGCTTAATGATAACTAAGTTATTTTACTAAATTCTTTGTTATATTTAAAGTAATTGAAAGAAACACAGTGCATCTTAAAATAAATACAGTAACGAAAGGGTTAAAGCTGATGGCTGGAAGGGAATAAATAATCCTCAGATTGGCAAGCTAGTATATATGTTTCTAACAGTATGTACATTGTTTGCTAAATACCTCCAAGGGCCAGGTATTTGTGTTAAACTAGATGTCTAAGTCAACCAGACAGAAATAGGAAGATCTTCTCTGATAGCCTTTCTCAGTTTTTTTATCTACTAAGTTTCACACATAATACTTTAACCTATTGAATGCTACGGCAGAAAATACTCGCCAAGTTGCTGTATTGTAAGATTGAACTCAAAACAGCACCCATCATTGTTTTTGTCAAGTGTGTAGTGATCCTATATGTTAATCTGTAGCGAGTGATTGGGCCTTTTTATACTGATGCGTGCAAAAGGTGTCAGTGCCTGGGGTGGCTGTTCAAGTCAAGAGTGGTATAGAGGAGCCGAGGGCATTTAGCACAGGGGAGGTTTAGTGGGGGGACAAAGAACTGCAAGTTACTCACTACGCAACTTTGACATCTGATCTCTGTCTCTTGACTTCTCATGTTTTCCATTTGGTCCAGTTCCTTAAAGATGATATGCCACCACTTTGGACAGTCCTTGCCAATTGTCTCCCAGGTGTGTTTCGGTCAAAAGAGCAGTGGAAGACAATGGCCTTCACCTGGTTTTAGAAACAAAATTTGGGGGCCCCATGCAATCATCATTATTATTATTATCATTATTAGCAAGCAAAACTTCTTAATACAGATGTAAATTTCATTCAGAAGAATAACAGATCAGAGATATTGAAAGTCATATGAAAATCTTAAAGACAATGTTCAAATTCCTGATACATTATAAAACAGATAACAAGTTCATATTTTGTAATGGAGAAGTAATTAAACAAGATTCTCCTGTATTACAATAATAATTTAAATCTATACTATACTACCCTGTGTGAAATTTCAAGAACTTTGCAATTCTTTCTCAAAGTGCAGTTAAATTAAGTCAGGATTTGTATCTATATTTCAGAAATTTATATAATGACATTGATGAGTGTGTTTTAAAAACTGCAAAAAATAAAATATGAAAGAAAGTGCTGAGAGGATATTTAATATAATATAGTATTTGTGTGTAATTTGAGCCTGAGATTTTACTGAAATGAAGCCGCTCTGTATAATAAATGTAAGGTTTTATTTGCTGGAAAGCACAATCAAGTGGAATGAATATATGACATTGATAGTTGGTTTGAGAAATTTAATAATCAATAGTAGTTACAGTGTTGGTCTGCTATGAAAGGCATGAAATGTACTCTCATACATATGGAAAATTAAAAGAATTATCAAGTATAGCAACGACTGGGAGACAGACGTGTTTAGTGATGTGTTTAGTCTATATTTCACAGAAAAACAGACACATTAAAATGTATTGCATAATTATGATATTGATGGTACTCATTTGGGTTGATTGTGATGTTGTTCATCATCATCATCATCATCATCATCATCATCATCGTTTAACGTCCGTTCTCCATGCTAGCATGGGTTGGACGGTTCGACCGGGGATCTGGGAAGCCAGAAGGCTGCACCAGGCTCCGGTCTTACCTGGCAATGTTTCTACAGCTGGATGCCCTTCCTAACGCCAACCACTCCGTGAGTGTAGTGGGTGCTTTTTACGTGCCACCTGCACAGGTGCCAGGCGAGGCTGGCATCGGCCACGGTCAGATTGGTGCATTTTACGTGCCACCTGCACGGAAGACAGTCGAGGCGGCACTGGCTTCAGCCACGATTCGGATGGTGCTTTTTACGTGCCACCGACACGGACGTGCCACCGACATGGACATGCCACCGACACGGAAGATAATAATGATGATGATAGTATTACCAGTATGGAAACTTCTATGTATGTAATTATCATAGATATACATATGGTATATACCTATCTGTGGAGGCACAATGGCCCAGTGGTTATGGCAGCGGACTCGCGGTCGTAGGATCGCGGTTTCGATTCCCAGACCGGACATTGTGAGTGTTTATTGAGCAAAAACACCTAAAAGCTCCACGAGACTCCGGCAGGGGGTGGTGATCCCTGCTGTACTTTTTCTCCCACTCTTTCTTCTGTTGGCCTGCTCGTTTAGCCAGCGGGGTGGCGTCATTCGAAGGCTAAAACAATGCGAACGCATTGTGACCAGCGATGTGTAACTACATACGGTGGACTGGTCAGTCACGTGATCACGTGATATACCTATCTATCTTTCCTTACATTTACTTACTTATACTTTTGCTTGTCTCAGTCATTTGGCTGTGGCCATGCTGGAGCACCACCTTGAGTCGAGCAGATCAACCCCAGGACTTATTCTTTTTTAGCCTAGTACTTATTCTATCAGTCTCTTTTGCCGAACCACTAAGTTCGGTTGTCAAGCGATGTTGGGGGGACAAAAGCAGACACAAAAACATATACACACACACATACATATAAACGATGGGCTTCTTTCAGTTTCCGTCTGCCACATCCACTCACAAGGCTTTAGTCAGCCCTTGGCTATTGTAGAAGACACTTGCCCAAGGTGCCATGCAGTGGGACTGAACCCGGAACCATGTGTGTTCATAAGCAAGCTACTTACCACCTATCTATCTATCTATCTATCTATCTATCTATCTATCTATCTATCTATCTATCTATCTATCTATCTCTCTCTCTCTCTCTCTCTCTCTCTCTGTATACATATATATATATATCACGTGATCACGTGACCGACCAGACCATCAGATGTTGTTACACATCGCTGGTCACAATGCGTTCGCATTGTTTTAGCCTTCAAATGACGCCACCCCGCTGGCTAAGCGAGCATGCCAACAGAAGAAAGAGTGGGAGAAAGAGTACAGCAGGGATCACCGCCCCCTGCCGGAGCCTCGTGGAGCATTTTAGGTGTTTTCGCTCAATAAACACTCACATCGCCCGGCCTGGGAATCGAAGCCGCGATCCTATGACCGCGAGTCCGCTGCCCTAACCACTGGGCCATTGTGCCTCCACACACACACACACACATATATATATCATCATTATCATCATTATCTTCATCATTTAACATCTGTTTTCCCTGCAGGCCTAAGTTGGCTGGTTTGACAGAAGCTGGCCAGCCAGAGAGTTGCCCAGGCTCCAATTGTCAGTTTTGCCATGGTTTTTTTATGGCCAGATATCCTTTTTAATGTCAGGCACTTGGTGCTTTTTATGTGACACTGGCATAGGTGGCACCAGTACAGGTGCTTTATACCTGGCACTGACACAAGGGGTTTTTACATGGCCCCAGATGGGTACTTTTCTATGTGGAACTGGTACAGGAGGTGCTTCTTGCGTAACATATATATTAAACAAAGCATAGAGTATTACAAATTCATTTCAGCCAATTCACACTAGATATTAATTAAGTTTGCAACGCTGATTAGTAAGACTAGCTGATGTAGATCCACAACTCTGTATACTTTCATCAATATACTCTTTTATACTCTTTTACATGTTTCAGTCATTTGAGTGTGGCCACGCTGCAGCACCACCTTTAGTCGAAGAAGTCAACCCCAGGGCTTATTCTTTGTAAGCCAAGTACTTATTCTATCAGTTTCTTTTGCCGAACTGGCATGTGGTTTAGTGGTTAGGATATTTGGCTACCGATTGTAATGGCATGAGTTCAATACCTGGTGACATGTTGTATCCTTGAGCAAGACACTTTATTTCATGTTGCTCCAGTCCACTTGGCTGGCAAAAATAAGAAGCACCTGTATTTCAAAGGGCCAGCCTTGTGTTACATTCTGTGCTATACTGAATATCCCTGAGAACTATACTAAAGGGAACATGTGTCTGTGGGGTGCTCAGCCACTTGCACACTAATTCTCCATGCAGGCTGTTCCATGGATTGGATAAACCGGAACCCTCATCGTTGTAACAGATGGAGTGCCAGGGCGATGTGTATGTCTGTGACTTTTTATTTGTCAACCTATGTTAGTTCATTGTGCTCTCATAACTTAGCAACTCTACAAAAAAAAAAAAGAGACCAATAGGCGCAGGAGTGGCTGTGTGGTAAGTAGCTTGCTAGCCAACCACATGGTTCCGGGTTCAGTCCCACTGCATGGCATCTTGGGCAAGTGTCTTCTGCTATAGCCCCGGGCTGACCAATGCCTTGTGAGTGGATTTGGTAGACAGAAACTGAAAGAAGCCTGTCGTATATATGTATATATATATGTGTGTGTATATGTTTGTATGTCTGTGTTTGTCCTCCTAGCATTGCTTGACAACCGATGCTGGTGTGTTTACGTCCCCGTCACTTAGCGGTTCAGCAAAAGAGACCGATAGAAGAAGTACTGGGCTTACAAAGAATAAGTCCCGGGGTCGATTTGCTCGACTAATGGTGGTGCTCCAGCATAGCCGCAGTCAAATGACTGAAACAAGTAAAAGAGTAAAAGAGACCAATAGAATAATAACAGACTTTTAAATAAGTACAGGGTTTAAATTGATTGATTGACACTCTGGAGGTGGTTCCTGAGCATAGCTGCAAGTTTAAGAACTGAAGAAAATAAAAGAATTGAAAGCGTATACATAAGTCATAGACAAAAATTAAAATCTGACTGGTGATGCCATAGGACGACATCAGCATTCAAAAAATTCAAATTCCAGTCTTGATCAATCACATCGGCCCTTCCTGTCCTAAACAAACAGCAAGATACTTCTGTCTTAATTTTTACTCCTGTCAAATTCCTTTAGCCTTTCCACCATTCTGCAGGATAATCCTCCCCTCCTCCCATTCTTTCCCCTACTCTTTCCTTACATTTCTACCTACTCTGCCTTCTACTACTACTCTCCCCCACTGAGATACCTCCACCCTCCTCTATCTCTACTACTACTACCACCACTACCACCACCAATAACAACAACACCTCCAATATGCCTCCCCTATTTCTCTTCTCCTCCTCCTCCTCCTTCCCTCCCTCATCTTCTTAATCTGCTTTTCTTTGTTTCCTCTCCTTTCTTCTTTTATACACACCTTCTCCAATACTACTCTCCTGATGTGTGTTGCAATTTGTTCTTCCATTACTTGTGTAAAAAGTTTTTTCAGCCTCTATTCCTTCTAAAAATGTAGACATAATTTAGGCATAGACATGGCTATGTGGTAAGAAGCTTGTTTCCCAACCACATGGTTCTGGGTTCAGTCCCACTGTGTGGCACCTTGGGGAAGTGTCTTCTACTATAGCTTCAGGACAACCAAAACTGTATGAGTGGATTTGGAAGACAGAAACTGAAGGAAACCTGTTGTGTATATATATATATATATATATATACATATACATATATATAACATGTATGTGTATGCGTGTGTGTCTTTGTGTCTGTGTTTGTCCCTCTCTATCACTGCTTGACAACTAGTGCTGATGTGTCTACTTCCCTGCAACTTAGCAGTTCAGCAAAAGAAACTGATAGAATAAGTACTAGGCTTGAAAAATAAGTCCTGAGGTCAATTTTTTCAACTAAAACCCTTCAATGCAGTACTCCAGCATGGCCACAATCAAATGACACAATAAGTAAAAGAGTAAAAGAATAATATAGATATATTTTTTCATCTGTTTTGTTCATCAGTATTATTAATTTATAAACCCCTAATTATAGCAGTATATTACTAAATTAACATTATTTACTTTATTTTTGAAATTTTATATATTTTTATTTCCCATTCATTACAATTAAAATATATTTCTGTGCCCCTTCACTTCTTTTTCCAAAGAAAGAAGTCACAACCTATTCTCTTTTTCTTCCTTCTTTACTCACTCCCCTTCAATCATATATTTTCATCTATAGTCTCCTAAATAATTTAATTTCTTTTTCTCTATGCCATCCCACCTCTTCTTCCCTTCTAACCCCTTTCTCCTTGTTTTCCTCCCCAACCACCTTTCCTCGTTCCTTTTTACTTTTCTACTACCTTTTCTTTTGTATTTTTCTGATGAAGGAATGGTATCAGAAACATCACAATTCTTTCTCTTCTTTTTTTATGCATTAAACTACTGCAACATGTTAAAACTTGTTTCTCTCATGCGATCTACATGTAATACTCATTGTATAATATATATTTTAGTCATTGTTCACCGTTCTCTAATTTACCAGAATTCAACCAGCTCTGACACCATCCACCTCATTCTATATAATAAATAATTTCTTTCAAGTAAAACTGTTTTCCAGTAATCCCTTCCACTATAAATATATAAATTCCATCAGCCGAAAGAAAGTTTTTATTCATTTGATAAACTCAACAAGTCATTTTTATTCTTATTTAATAATAATAATGATGATGATGATGATATTGATAATAATGATAATTGCCTGTATATATATATATATATATATATATATTATATATATATATATATATATAACTAATGTAGGATTAAAATTTTTTTTTTTTTTCGGATTCTCTCACTCTGTGAAATTTTCTAGTTCGAATCACACGTGTCTCGAGATGTGCCGAAGATTTTCTATTTTGGATATATTTGGGGTACTTAGATCTGCTCAGGACTTAGTGCTTGCTTTTTCCATGGGTATGAGTAAGTATTTCACTTATATCTCACGTATTTATCGCTGAAGAGGGGAAAATTCTTATGAATTAACCCCGAAATTGTGACCAATACGGTAATAATGGATTTTTTAGAAATTTCTATCGGTTTGTTTTGAGACGCATAAATTATAATGGTTATTGACAATTTTTGTCTTATTTTCGGCATATTTGGCATTAGAATTATTTTTTGCCCTTATTTTTGTAAATTATATATATATGTACGTGTGTGTGTGTGTGTGCATGCGTGTGCACTTGCATGCATGTGTGTGTCTTTGCATCTGAGCTTGTCTCTCACCACTGCTTGACAACTTGTGTTGGTGTACTCACATCCTCATAACTTAGTAGTTCAGCAAAAGAGACCAACAGAAGACCAGCAAGTGGGACCAATAATAAAAAAAAAATTAGTACTGGGATCGATTCATTCAACTAAAAATTCTTCAAGGCAGTGCCCCAGCATGGCCACAGTTTAATAACTGAAACAAGTAAAAGATAAAAGATAATAGACATGTGAAACAGTTGTTATAACTGTTTATAAATCGGTCCAAGTATAATCTTGTCTGTATATTTGAAAATAATGTGATCAACTTCAATAGCAAATTTTTCTATTTATTTACAATGATTCAATTGCATAAATTTATTTGTTGCTATGCATTCAGTCTTATCACATGTTTTCTATTTATGCTCTTCAGGTCATATTTCCTCCAAAGCTGAGCAATTCCAAAACAAAGATAGGAAATCTTTCCTGCAGAAACTTCATAGACCTAAAGGTATTAATATATTTATCGGTACTCCCTCCCAATCATCAAATTTTGGTCAGAAAAACCCAAGCAATGACGTTATTGATTTAAAATCTTCACGAGAAAAGAATGATACACCTAGCATATCATCACAGCCATGGAATTTACCTATGAAGAACAGTTTCACCGCTTATGCAAAACCTTTACCATCTCTACCAAAGGTTTTGTGAATCCATCTCTCAAAAATCTTTCATAACTGATGTTTACTAAACACATGTACAAAGTTCAATATTTCCTTCATAAAATTTTGCAATAAATCCTTTTATTCATGCTTCTACAGAACAAGATTTTTATATTTTCAGAACTTGAGCATTTCAAATGGAAACACCTGTATATATATAACCTGTAAATTAATGTAATTATTCATCAAATGTTGTTTGTGGACATGAACGAGTCTGTATTAACTTAGAAGTAGTTGGTATTTATTTGAGGTTTTGTACATAAGTTACCGAAGCTCACTACGAGATAAAAATTTGGTTTCTTCTAAAATATTTTTACTGTTTTGGCTTTTGATTGAAAAAGAAAAGAAAAACTGAATGAAATTATTGAGAATCATATGTTATAATAAGTTTAGTAGTATTTTTGGTAAAAAAAATTCTTTTTTCTTTTTCTTTTACTAAATGCAATAAAGCACATTTATTTTAAGATCATATTATTTATACAAATTCTCCATTTTGTTCCAGAATAATCCAGGTATGTTTTACATCAGTCTGTAGAGTGTAAATAGTCTGTTATGTTAAATGTATTTCTGGATTGTGAAAAACTGGGGGAAAAATCAATTTTTTGATGAGTAGATTTCTTTGTGTTTGACTTAACAAGAAAAAAAAAATTCTCTGTTGTTAGTAAAAAAAAGCTATTAATACATATTATTTTTATGAAAGGAATTCAGACAGGAAAAATTGGAGTTGACTGCAAAAATAACTAAATTAACCAACAATTCGTTATTTGACAAAAGATGATTTGTATCTGTAAATTAACAGCATGAAATAAAGTTGCTCAAAACAAATGTTTTCAGATGATTTAAAACCTTATCTTTATTGTTGCTGATTATAAATCCAGTGTTAATTATTTATTGTCGAAATTGCTTCTAGAAGTATTAAATAATACACAAATGATTTGAATGACTATCTTAGTTAATGATATACTATGTAAAAAATAATTGGATTGCATATTTAACTAAAACTTAGTGTTTGCTAATTGTAAATACTGTCTCTAAATCTACGTGATGTTTATCAAGTATCATAGGTTAAAGATGCTTTGCGGATATCTTCTTTCAAATGTATGAAAGATCTATTTAAGATGAAGTACAGAATACATTGTCTGTTTGGGCTAATGGATATAAATATTTGTAAAGTACTTGAGTATGTCTATACAGGCCATGCCTGTACTGAGTAAACATGAGGAAACTGTTGTAAATTACATACTCACAAATACATGAGTAATTGTGTGTGTGTGTGTGTAAGAGAGAGAGAGAGAGAGAGAAAGTAGGTGTGTTAATGATAGCTGTTCAGAAGGCACCACCTGTAAAAAGTTTCACCACTGGTTTTTTTGAAAAAATTTTCTGTATTTGTGCATATAATAAGCAGCAGCAACAACACAACCAATACCACCATTGCCATCACCTCCACCACCACCTCCATCATCACTGCCATCATCCTCTCCCCACCACCACCATTACTATTTTAAGATCCATTTTCCCTGCACTGATATGAGTTGGACAGGTCAAGACTAAAGTATATTTTCTCAATATGTTCAATCTTGTATCAACTCATCCGTGAGTCACATCCTCTCATGCCATAGTTCTCAAAGTGACAAAGACCAGTTCTCCACCACCACCACCACCACCACCACCACGATATATCTAGGAAATGTTTTTATGCCCCACTCACCTGCATATGCACTTAATTAATGAGAAGACAAAGTAGAATTTATATTTATATAAATAGAATACACACTCTCCATGGTGTTGGAAAGATATAAAAGTTCCAAACTCTCTTAATTCTTTCATTAACCCTTTCGTTACAGTATTTATTTTGAGATGCTCTGTGTTTCTTTCAATTACTTTAAATCTTTACTCTTTACTCTTACTCTTTTACTTGTTTCAGTCATTTGACTGCGGCCATGCTGGAGCACCGCCTTTAGTCGAGCAAATCGACCCCGGGACTTATTCTTTGTAAGCCTAGTACTTATTCTATCGGTATCTTTTTGCCGAACCGCTAAGTGATGGGGATGTAAACACACCAGCATCGGTTGTCAAGCAATGCTAGAGGGACAAATACAGACACACAAACATCTACACACATACATACATATATACATATATATATATATATATATATACACATATACGACAGGCTTCTTTCAGTTTCTCACAAGGCATTGGTCGGCCCGGGGCTATAGCAGAAGACACTTGCCCAAGATGCCACACAGTGGGACTGAACCTGGAACCAAATATAACAAAGAATTTAATAAAATAACTTAGTTATCATTCAGCTAATGTTAGGAACATAAATTGTGACTAAGGTTTGGTGGAAGATTTTAATTCCAAACTTATGAAAACAAGACAATTGTACTACAGAGCTAGAGCCGGTTTCAGCCGGGTTGGCAATGAATGGGTTAAGCATATAAATTTTTTCAGATTCAATCCCACTTCATGGCATCTTGAGCAAGTGTTGCTTTCTCTTGGATAACATCAGTTGCGTGGAGAGGGGAGACCAGTATGCATGGACGACTGCTGGCCTTCCATAAACAACCATGCCCGGACTTGTGCCTGGGAGGGTAACTTTCTAGGTGCAATCCCTTGGTCATTTATGACCGAAAGGGGCCTCATAATGATGATAAACCTTTCCTCTTGTGAGAAACACTGCTCTAATGTGACTGCAACATATCTTTTGTACTCTCTTTGATTTGTGTTTGTCATGTGCTTTTTATTTCGTTTTCCAGTCAAGTCAAAATAGTACGGTCTTAATTACGGTGATGCTTGCCTGCTGAAGGAAAAACTCCACATTGGAGTAGAAAAACACTGAATCCTTAAAGTTTAGCTTTATAATATTTGCATGCTCTACTGCACTCTCAATATATATTTGGAACAAGTCAGGTGAGTGAAACATAATGAACATAGAATTGTAATGTAGGCTCTAACATACTAAATTTAATGAGGCAAGATGATTTAATTAATTAATTTTAATATAATGATGCCAAAAAAATTATTATTTTAGTGATTAGTTATTGTCAAGATAGGCAGGAAGGAAAACTTCAAATTCAAATTAATTAGAATTAATTAAAAAGACAATGTTGTAGGCGGTAATATCTGATTCTTTTTCTTTTTTTTTTTCTGTATGGCCCAGTACCATGGATATGTGATTAGAATGTCACAAGTAAAAATCAGAAGATTGAGTCTTCAAGCTGAGCCAACTGGCAGGAGACTTAGTGTAGGGCAAGAATGAGATGACAAGATAACATCCATTGTTTCATTTAATCATGCTTGGGAATCCAGCGGGAAGTCATAATGATGGTTGCTTCTGATTAGACTCTATTCAGGAGGTCCCTGAATACTACCCCACAACAGCCCTCCCAGGAATAATGGGCAGTCGAAATATATGAGTGAATGAATGGAAGAATTTCAGTTGAATGAACCAACCCCAGTATTATACAACACACACAACACACACACACACACACACATATGCAAATGTGCTTAGAAAAGTAACTCAATGTGACCAATGGCATGTATTTGAATGATATACACAAAAACAAGTATATCAAATATTATACAACATAAAGCATTGATTTATTAAAATTATCCTCACCTTTAGAGAATGTACCATAATTATCAAAAGGTAATTAAGACAAGCCCACTTGAGGAGCAGTTATAATCTCTAGATTGAAGTATTCTCCAAAACTGACATGCCATTAAGGAAAAGGACTGGCTTATTTTCTGGAGAAAGAGGACAATCATAACCACATTCTTTCTGCCTTAATAACAGTCATAAGCATGTTGATTGACTGGCCTTAACTCCAGAAGTCAAAGAACATTGACTTATGCAAATTACCTAGGTCATAAATGTGTTCCATGCTTTTTCGCATTAGTCTAAGTCTATTGACGAATGGAGATAAAGCTGGAAAAGTTATTAATCTAATGAGGGCTAATTAACTAAAGAGATATATGTCCACAACGGTCTGCTCGTTTCCAAACAATAAGCCTGTCCTGTCAACTTTGGAGAATGCTTGAATCCTAGAATTATCTCTCCTTCTCAAGTGGGGCTTGTTTTAATTGCCAATTAGAAATTACAATACATCCTCTAGAAGCAGAGCTAAATTTTAATAGATCTATTTATGTTGCATGATATATGATATACCTGGATAACTGTACTTGTGTGTGTGTGTGTGTGTGTGTGTGTGTGTATGTATGTGTATAAACACATGTATATGTGTGTATATCTGTTAGTATATATATATATATATATATATATATAAGTTCATCAAAATTTAGATTCAAATGAATATTGTACTTAAGTTAGATGCACCAGAATTTTGTATGGTGTTATCCATATAAATCCATGAGGTGATTATAATCAAAATAGGCAACAAGAACATCTCCGGTAATTTGGTACGATCGTTTCACACTACATCATTTTATTAAATATTGTAAGTATTACAACAGTTTTAAAATGTTGAGCACTCATCAGCCATTAGTGATGGGGGAAAAAAAATACCTTTAGTTTACAAACGTCAGAGATGTAAAAGCAAACAGTCTTGGTATTTGACAGTGTTTAACATTGTTGGGTCTCATTCCATTTTTTCTGAAACTCAAATGCCATATGCGGTCTACCTTCCATTCAGCCTGTTTGATGGCCTTTAAATTACACTTCATTTTGATGGCTCTTTATTAACACAAATTCATTTGGCAATATGATTGGGTTGTAGTCTTTTATCTTTTACCTGTTTCAGACATTAGACCGCAGCTATGTTCAAATATCACCTTGGAGGATTTCAGTTGAACAAATCAACCCCAGCACTCTTGTTTTTCTTAAATTATGGTACTTAGTCTATCAGTCTCTTTTGCTGAAATGCTAGGGTATAGAGAGCTAAACAAACCAACACTGGTCATCAAGAGGTGATGAAAGTGACAAAGACACACTCACTCATACATGCGCACACACACACACACACACACGCACATACCCCCACACACATACATATATATATATATAGATATAGATGTGTGTGTGTCTTTGCATCTGTATTTGTGCCCTCACCATCACCATCACCACCACCACCATCACCACTACCACCACTACCATCACCATTTGACAACTGGTGTTGGTATTTACATTTGTGTAACTTAGTGACTTGGCAAAAGAGACCAATACAATAAGTACTAGGCTTACAAAAAAAAAATCAGTCCTGATGTCAATTTTTTGGACTAAAACCATTTAAGGAGGTGCCCCAGCTGCAGTAAAATGACTGAAACAAATAATAAAAAAAAAGGTAGAAGAAAATACAAATGCACATAGGCGCAGGAGTGGCTGTGTGGTAAGTAGCTTGCTTACGAACCACATGGTTCCGGGTTCAGTCCCACTGCATGGCACCTTCTGTAAGTGTCTTCTACTATAGCCTCGGGCCGACCAAAGCCTTGTGAGTGGATTTGGTAGACGGAAACTGAAAGAAGCTCGTCGTATATATGTATATATATATAAATGTGCGTGTGTGTGTTTGTGTGTCTGTGTTTGTACCCCTAGCATTGCTGGTGTGTTTATGTCCCCGTTACTTAGCGGTTTGGCAAAAGAGACCGATAGAATATGTACTGGGCTTACAAAAGAATAAGTCTCGGGGTCGAGTTGCTCGATTAAAGGCGGTGCTCCAGCATGGCCACAGTCAAATGACTGAAACAAGTAAAAGAGTAAAAAGATTATGCACACACACATGCATGAGAACACATGCATACACGTACACCCACATGTAGATAACTGATAGTTTTGCATATGTAAACATTTTTCATGGGGAAAATCACAAGTCATGTTATTCATTTCTGCTACTTCCTATACTATCAGAAAATCTCTAAGCTACTGTATCATTAGAGTAAAGAACTGATTAGAGAAATATTTCATTTAGAGTAAAAATAATTATATAAATTAGTACAGTAAGAAATACATATTTTCTCAGAAAATTTTTAAAATATTCCAGACTAGAGATTTTGTTTTCCATTTTAGAATCTTTGTTGAGTTTCCTTTATTTTAATTTTTTAAAATTTATTTTACTTTATGTATTTATTTTATTTTATTTACTTCTTATTATTGTATTTATTTTGTTTTGCTTATTTTACTTTGCTTATATTATATTATTCTATCTGTTTTATTTTATTTTATTTTATTTTGTTTATTTTATATTACTCTGTTTTATTTTATTTTATTTTATTTTGTTTATTTTATATTACTCTGTTTTATTTTATTTTGTTTATTTTATTTTATTTTATTTTATTTTATTTTATTTTGTTTATTTTATATTACTCTGTTTTATTTTATTTTATTTTATTTTATTTTATTTTATTTTATTTTATTTTATTTTATTTTGTTTATTTTATATTACTCTGTTTTATTTTATTTTATTTTATTTTATTTCTTTTCGTGAGCAATTTCAAGAAACTCAACTTGAACCATCTTCTGAATTAATTGGATGCAGCAATCCTGAGTGAATCAACATTCCAGGAAGAACTGAAGATTGTCAGCATCATATAGCGATCTTTTCATAATATTGTGGATTCAATATGATACCATTTATCTCAGTTATGAGCAAGGCTTGGTTCTGCTGCTTAGCACATGTGCTTTGTGTGTGTGTGTGTGTGTATGTGCATGCGTGCATGCATGCGTGCATGTATGTGCATGCATAAAGAGTGACAGACATAAACAGACAGATAAACAGATAGATAGCTAGGTTGGTAGTTAGATAGGTGGATAGGTAGGTAGGTAGGTAGGTAGGTATATAGATATATAGATAGATTGCTAGATACAAGCATACATAAATATGTACATGCATACATATACACCGGTGTGTACATGTATATACAGACAGACAGGCAAACAGACTGACAGATAGATAGATAGATAGATAGATAGATAGATAGATAGATAGATAGATAGATAGATAGATAGATAGATAGATAGATAGATAGATAGATAGATAGATGGATAGATAGATAAGATAGATAGATAGATAGATAGATAGATAGATAGATAGATAGATAGAGAGGCAGATAGATAGATAGATAGATAGATAGATAGATAGATAGATAGAGAGGCAGATAGATAGATAGATAGATAGATAGATAGATAGATAGATAGATAGATAGATAGAGAGGCAGATAGATATATAGATAGATAGATAGAGAGGCAGATAGATAGATAGATAGATAGATAGATAGAGAGGCAGATAGATAGATAGATAGATAGATAGAAAGACAGAGAGGCAGATAGATAGATAGATAGATAGATAGAAAGACAGAGAGGCAGATAGATAGATAGATAGATAGATAGATAAGATAGATAGATAGATAGATAGATAGATATATAGATAGATAGATAAGATAGATAGATAGATAGATAGATAGATAGATAGGCAGATAGATAGATAGATAGATAGATAGATAGATAGATAGGGAGGCAGATAGATAGATAGATAGATAGAAAGACAGAGAGGCAGATAGATAGATAGATAGATAGATAAGATAGATATGTTTCTTTATTAGCCACACAGGGCTGCACACAGATAGAACAAATTACAAGGTAGAGCTTTTCTTTTGAAGGTTTAAAAAAGAAAAAAAAAATAATAATAATAATAAAATAAAAATAAAATAAAATAAAAAAGGGGGGGTCGATCAAAAGGGATCGTAAAAGAGAGAAAGAGGACAAAAAAAGGGGGGGTTAAAAAAAGGGGGGGAGGAAAAAAATTGATCAATAGGATCGTTATCACAGAAATGTCAATATGAAGTGTAAAGGGGAGGACAGGTGAGTTTACCCGTGGAAAGAAAAGCCTACGGAAAAGACCACGGTAACCTCGGTCAATGAAGTCACATGTTATATTTCTTTTTTTTTTTTTTTTGCAAATAAGCAACTCTCTGTATTAATTTTTACGGTTCATAGAATCATAGTCAAGGTGGCTTCGTCATTCATACGTGCCATCCTTGCTACATTCACCCATCTTTTTTTAAAACATTCACTAGACAAAACTTGCCTCTCTACTCTCACTTTTTTCTTCAAGTGATACTTGAAGAAGATGATGAGAGATTGACCAGAGAGAAAGTGTTGTCTCTAATCCTTTCAGACGCGTCCACCAGATACATTCTTTCGCCATAGCCACAAGTATGATAAAAATAGCTCTTCCTTCCCGTTTGAAGGAAGGAGGCGTGACGATATTAACGATAGACTCGGCTGATAAACCGACACGTCCCACACGTGACAGCAGTCGTTCGACATAAGCCCACAGGTGGGAAATTGCTGGACACTGCACGATTGCGTGCAGAGCGGTTTCGTCGCTCTGCCCGCATCTCGGGCAGGTCGGCCCCGTGTTTCTCGAGCCATGCCTATAGAGCTTATCCCGAACGGGTAGCGCTTCTCAGTAGCACCGCCAGGCCAGGGATCTCTGGAAGTTGTCCATAGGTCCCGGGCCGAAAGTCGTTTGAAACAGGCGGGTCAGGTATTCCTCGTCGACGCCCAGGTTTGCCCCGAGCTCGTCGTCGTACCTCCCCTCCACTAATCCCCTATAGAATGCTTTGGTTGTGTTGAAGTCACTCAAGGTCGACCCGGGACGGCAGAGTTGCTTGAGAGCAACGCGACACTCGCGGTGCCATTCGCCCTTCTTTGGCCTCTTTTTGATCCACGACTGTAGTTCGGTCATGGAGACGAGTTGCGGGAATGCGTGCCTCACAAACGGCGACCACACCTGTTCACCGTCGTCTACATAGAGCCGGAGATGTCGCAGTCTCAGCGCGTGTCTGCGCATCATCAACCACGGCATGCCCAGCCCTCCTTTTAACGGGTGTTGACAGCAAATGGATCGCCTGACCATCGGGACGCATCCTTCCACAAGAAGCGGAAGAGGATGCGTTCTAGTTTGGTGATGGTAGGGTCGGGACAAAGTACGACGGTCAGGCGGTAGTAGATGATGGACGCGATGTACGCGTTCAACACCTCTGCCCGACCTTTTAGGGACAGTTTCCTCTCGGCCCATTGCTGGGCGAGAGTGACCACCCTACTCGTTATCTCGTTCCAGTTCTTCTCCATTTGGAGGTCCGGACCGAACCAGACCCCGAGCAACTCAACCGGGCCGTCTGTCCAGCGTCCCACGACGGAGGTACTGGTGGACGGCATGGGCTTGCTTCTCCAGGTGCCGAGCCGCAAGCCCACTGACTTTTCCCGGTTGATTTTTGCTCCTGTCACCGCTTCGTAGTCTTTCAGTGTCTCGCCGACCCGCTCGATGTGCTCGTGGCTTGACACTATGACGGTGACGTCGTCCGCGTATGCAGACACGCTCGTCCCGCATCCTAATTCTCGCGGGATGCCCCTCAGAGTCGCCAGCTTCCGCAGTAGTGGCTCAAGAGTCAATACGTATAGAAGCGCCGAGAGGGGGCATCCCTGACGGACCGAACGTGCAATGTCGAAGGGTCTCGATAGATGTCCATTTACGCGAATTACCGAACGGATGCCCCTGTACAAGGCAGCTATCCAGCCGCGGAAGACGGGACCGAAACCAGCTGCTCTCAGGACTGCCTCCAAGTATCGATGGTCTACCCTATCAAAGGCTTTCGATTGATCCAAGTTGATCAGGGCCCCACCCATGCCAGGTTCGTTAACTACCCTGTCTATGATGTAGCGCATCAGATGGAGGTTGTCATGGATGCTCCGGCCCGGCACGGCGCACGTTCGTGCGTTGTCGACCAGTTTTTCCATGACAGGCGCCAACCTCTTGGCTAACACCTTTGTCAAAATTTTCAGGTCTGCATTGAGCAGAGTGATTGGCCTAAAGTTATCTATAATGTTTCCCTTGTTTGGATCTTTCTTCAGCAGAGTTACAGCTCCTCGACTCACAAAACCGGGTATGCTCCCGTTTTGCTGCCAGTTGCAGTATACCGCTGCCAAGACGTCTCCAAACAAGTCTGGCATACAATAGTAAAATTAGGGTAGGGTAGACCATCCAAACCCGGTGATTTGTCCCTCGAGCATTCTGCCATCGCTTCCCGCACTTCCGCCGCCCGTGATGGCACCTTCGCAGCACCCTGCCTTTCTTGTCGAGAGTCGTGGCAGGCTATGTAGGTAGGCACTGAAGTCTACCCTACGTTCTTGCCCTCCACTCGTCCCGAACAGTCGGGCAAAATGCTGCTGAAAGGCCTCACACATTTTACTTGGCTCGAGCAATTCGCGCCCCTTCATCTACCAGTGACCGAATGGTGGCTTTGTTGCCCTGTTGCGCCTCTGCCACCCGGGCCTCTCTCGCGGCTCCAACACCTTCGTTCCTTAGAGCATGCATCCTAGCTCTGACAGCACATCCTTCGTGTTTGGCGTTGAAGTGTTGGTCGAGGGCCAACCTCGCCGCCAAAACGTCGGATGCGATGCCGCTTCTAATTGCTCTTCTAGCTTCTTAACTAGCTCACCCTCTACTCTATTTCTATCTATGGCTAGTGCTTTGCTGTACCTAATCGCTTCTGCTTTTACTGCTCTCTTGAGGGCAAACCACCATTGTTGTTGATGATGGCTCCCGTCAAAGCCCTCTTTACTAGTGTGCTAATCGGTCTCTGAAAACTTGTCTGGACGGGAATGATGCGTTCAGTTTCCAGTACCCAGGACCCTGTCTATGTGCCTTATCTAAGTCTAGCGTACACGTCACCAATTTGTGATCCGTGTAGCTGACTGTGGAATTGTGGACATCCTAAGTTATCCTTGTCTACTGTCCTACACAGTATCCTATCTAGATACGATCTCGACGACCCACTGCGGTTGCTCCATGTCCACGTTGGTGCATTTGGGTGGTCGAGTCGGTACCTGTCAGACAGTTGGAATCGTCTGAGCAGGTCTCTGAGGCATTTGCATCCCCTTCTGTTTCTGTCTCTACCCACGTAGTCTACATGCGTGTCCAAGGTAGCATTCCAATCCCCCACTAAGAGTAAAGGACGAGACGTTCCCAAGAATACTTCTAGACGTCGAAAGAAATCCGCCCGACCTGTTAAGGGCGGTGTATAGACTGATACGAGTCGAAAAGCGCACCCATTGCTGCCGTCAACATCCAGAACGATCAGTCTACCCTCCGGGTCTACGAATATCGTCTTGACTTCGAGATCCAGGCTCTTGTGAAAAAGTACTGCGGTGCCACTACCGCCCATCCTCGGCAGACAGGGAGCGAAATAAATGTTAAACTGTCCGCCAAACATGGACTTTAGGGCCCAGATAGATAGATAGATAGATAGATAGATAGATAGATAGATAGATAGATAGATAGATAGATAGATAGATAGATAGATAGAGAGGCAGATAGATAGATAGATAGATAGATAGATAGATAGAGAGGCAGATAGATAGATAGATAGAAAGACAGAGAGGCAGATAGATAGATAGATAGATAGATAGATAGATAGATAGATAGATAGATAGATAGATAAGTTTCTATATTAGCCACACAGGGCTGCACACAGATGGGACAAATTACAAGGTAGAGCTTTTCTTTTGGGGGATGGAAAAAAGAAAAAAAAAGATAGATAGATAGATATAAACATGGTAAAAATTATGAGTGTGCAAAATGTGTAGCAGGATCAAGCCTGATTATGGTGATCATGAGCTATGTCTCATGTGGCCCACTTCTTGAAGGACTTGTGAGACACAAACAATCTGGTGCTGGTCACACACTGTAAATTGTGTCTAATATGCACTATAAAGTACTGTGCTCAGAGAAGCTGGACATCTTAAGCAGCAGGTGCCAAAGAATAAAGTGTGTATGCTGCTGTGCTAGATGTGTAATTTTTGTGTGCAGGGGCAGACTGAAATGTCAGTTAATCGGGCACTACCCAAGGGCCTGGAGCTCTGAGGGGCCCAGGCTCTACATGTTAACTCTACTAAAACACACATTCAAAAGGTCCCGGTAAATAGTTATACCAAGGGTCCTTCATACCCTCCATCTGTCACTGTTTGTGTGAGTAAATGAGGAGCATATATGAGGTGTGAAGAAAGCAGATAAATGAAGGAGCTGTACTTGTGTGCAAGAGAGAACACTGCTCTGCTACCAGCAGATGATATTCTTTTATTCTTTTACTTGTTTTAGTCATCTGACTGCGACCATACTGGAGCACCACCTTGAAGGGCTTTAGTCGAACAAATCGACCCCAGGACTTATTTCTTTAACCCTAGTACTTATTCTATCGGTCGTTTTTGCTGAACTGTTAAGCTATGGGGACATAAACACACCAACACCAGTTGTCAAGTGGTGATGGGAAGACAAATACAGACAGAAAGACATACACACACATAGATGTATACATATCTATATACATACAATGGGCTTCTTTCAGTTCTTGTCTACCAAATTCACTCACAAGGCTCTGGTCAATCTGAGGTTACTGTAGAAGATACTTGCCCAAGGTGCCACACAGTAGGACTGAACCCAGAACCATGTGGTTTGGATGCAAGTTTCTTACAACACAGCCATGCCTTGTGTAAAGAAGAGTGGAGCACACAAAGTAGGTGGAACGAGTCGAAGAAGGAAATTTTGCAAATCATGGACAGAATTGGAAATGATAATGGACCCCACACTGATGGACAAGATGCAAAGCTGAAGAAGACCCAACCATTTATAGGAGCATAGTGAAATTCTTTCTTTTTTTTTTTTTTTTTCATGATAGAAGGGACAGAAATTAGGGTGTGTGTTTACATTTGGGTCTTTTACTCATTGACTCTCACACATCTTCAACTGTATCCTCAATGACTTCTCATCTCGATTACTTGACCAACTGACTGGTATAATGAGGGATAGGGTGGCGAGCTGGCAGAAACGTTAGCACGCCGGGCGAAATGCGTAGCCGTATTTCGTCTGTCGTTACGTTCTGAGTTCAAATTCCGCCGAGGTCGACTTTGCCTTTCATCCTTTCGGGATCGATAAATTAAGTACCAGTTACGCACTGGAGTCGATGTAATCGACTTAATACCTATGTCTGTCCTAGTTTGTCCCCTCTGTTTTTAGCCCCGTGTGGGTATTAAAGAAATAGGTATAATGAGGGATCTGGCCACATCCTGTACCTCCATCACCATTGGTGACACTTTCCTTTCTCTTCCATTTCCATTACGATGTTTATGTTATAATGGATTCCACCAAAGCTGTTAATATCTGATACACCAACAAGTACCAATCTGTACTGCTAATCATCAATCTCTAAGAGATGGCTTATTACTGATACTCATCACTATCTCATATCATTGCCAATACCATCTCTGCTATCCAACCCCCTCTCTACAATTATCAGTTAAATGTCTGTTTTCTTACAAGCAACCATTACTTTTCCGTACTAGCTGTCGTTTCCTGCCAGGTTTTCATTGAAGTCTAGTAATCATCTTTCTGACAATTCATTACTCACTCTGTCACCAACAAGTATAAAGCTGCTATGATTGCTTCTCCTGCAATACTCTTTATCAATTCTGTAATTTCCAAAGGTGCATGGCTCAGTGGTTAGAGCACCAGGCTCACACCCATGAGGTAGTGAGTTTGATTCCAGGAACTGGGCTGTTTGTTGTGTTCTTAAGCAAGACACTTCATTTCACTTTGCTCTTGTTCACTCAACTGTAGAAATGAGTTTTGGCAACACTGGTTCCAAGATGTATCAGCTTTTGCTTTTCCCTTGGATAACATTGATGGCATGAAGTGAGGAGGCTGGTATGCATGGGTGACTGCTGGTCTTCCATGAACAACCTTACCCAGACTTATGCCTCAGAGGGGAACTTTCTAGGTGCAATCCCATGGTCATTCATGAATAAAGGGAGTCTTTACCCTTTAACCCTAACATCCTCTTACACATGCAGACCTCTTCTTCTCATTGCCTTCTTCTTTTCACTCATCTTATCATGTTGCCTTTATCAAATAAAATAACGCAGTGGGAACTCTTTAGAAGAGTTATGGGAAACCACGAGACTGTCTGAATGGCATGACTAATTTCATAAGGAAAATAACATATACATTAATTTGTTTTGCAGTGTGACTCACCTGGTGATGAACTATGTCTCAAGGGACCCACGTTGCTGTAACAGATGGGTCTCCTTCAGCAAAGTAAGTTGCCAATCATTTCTGTGATCTGTCATCTCTTCTGAGAGGCTCAACATCTTGAAATCAACCCTCGTTACTTAGTCCCACATCTTACTGGGTTACCCTCTTCTCTGAGTTTGATCCGATTTAAGAGATTGGCTTTTCTCTATACAGTTGTCCACATCCACAGAGGTCTTTTGCATCTTGTGTCTGATTTCTTTTATGCTCAATTTTTATTGCAATGCATGCACACTTTGTCATACATGCAAGCTGACATTACCCATCCCCTGGTGCATACCAGCTTCATTCCTCTCTATTCTTCACTTGTCACATATCACCCTACCACATAACATAGTTATTCATAAAGAACCATCATACAGTTTGACTTTCAATCTGAGAAAAAGACCTTTTATTGCCATCAGAAATAATAGCTCTCTGAACTTTTTCCATCTTATTCTAGTAACCTTACTTTCAGAATGTCCTCCTCTATTGCTAATTTGGTTACCTAGGTAACAGAAACTATCTAAAACCGCTAGTGAGCCTCCAGGGCCAGATCCACCACAAAGCCTACTTCCTCTGTTAACCTTACTGTGATTCCATTGCACATTTTGAGCACCCATAGTTTGCATTGAATATTCCATATGGAATGGAGCAGGACCATTTACCTGATGGGAAGAGAATTCTAATCATTTTCTTGCTCACGACAACTTCAATCTTTGCTCAGTTAACTTTATGGCTCATTGAATTCAGGTTTTACTTCTATATATAAAACTAGCAGTATCACCTGGCGTTGCTCGGGTTTGTAAGGGAAATAACTATATAAGCATTTTTAGAGAGTTACTTCCCTTATATAAACCGAGCAAAAATGCATTAAAAATGCGGAAAAATTATGGTAAATTTTTTTTTAAATCGTAGACTCATTGTAGGCGCGCACTAATACCCAGAAGAGCTCGATGTGAATCACGACTATAAGATACTCGGTTTTGGTTAAACTGCACCGCAAAATGTGGGAGTAGTTAGGAATCTAAATCGGAGAAGACAGACACTCACACAACTTCACTTTTATATATAAAGATTTCTTTTTTTCTAATTGTGCTGTAGATTCTGCTACAAGAGTAAGGTCATTAGCATATAGTAGTTCTCAAGGGCAGCCAGTCTGAAATTTCTCTGTTATGGTCTGGAGCACTATGATAAACAGGAGACTGAATACCAAACACTGGTGAACTCCTGTCTGTACTCTAAATTCATTGCTGTATTGGTAGCTGACTGTCACACTATTGACAGCAGCCCATCAATTGGACTGTATGGCTTTAATAAGCATTGATACACACTCACACACACACTCACACACACACACACACATGCACACATACATATACACACAGACATATAAGTGTGTTTGTATGTATATTGAAATGAAGGCATTGATCAGCCTGAGACTATGATGGAAGACACTTGCCAAAGGCATTACACAGTGGGGCTACAATGTGAAAAGATTGGTAAACCATACAGCCACTCTCTAACTCTTTACTCTTCTACTTGTTTCAGTCATGTGACTGTGGCCATGCTGGAGCACCACCTTTAGTCAAGCAAATCGACCCCAGGACTTATTCTTTGTAAGCCTAGTACCTATTCTATCGGTCTCTTTTGCCGAACCACTAAGTTACAGGGACGTAAACACACCAGCATCGGTTGTCAAGCAATGTTGGGGGGGGGGACAAATACAGAGACACAAACATATACACACACATACATATATATATACAGTTTCCATCTACCAAATCCACTCACAAGTCTTTGGTCTGCTTGAGACTATAGTAGAAGACACTTGCCCAAGGTGCCACACAGTGGGACTGAACCCGGGACCATGTGGTTCGTAAGCAAGCTACTTACCACACATCCACTCTTACGCCTATATACGCCACTGTATATCTACATTCTATAATAAATTAATTCTGACAAATTTAAGTTTCTTCATCTCCTCATGTTTCTTGACCAGAATTAACCATTAACTAAATATTTTACCTCTTCCTGTAGATGTAAGTTTATTTGGTTAACATTACTTAACTCTTTACATTTAGTATTATTAGTATTGACTTAGGTGGTGAGCTGGCAGGGTCATTACTGCACCAAACAAAATCCTTAAAGGTTCATCTTTGTGATCTGAGGTCAAATTCCACCAAGGTCAACTTTGCCTGTCATCCTTTGTGAGTCGATAAAATAAGTACCAGCTGAGTAATGGGGTTAATGTAATTAACTAAAATTGCTGGCCCTGTGCCAAAATTTGAAACCATTCTTAGCACTGACTTAACTATATACTTTTTGTGCAGATGGAGTCCATAGGTATTTTGCCCAGTAGTCATTCTATTTACTCTGCTGACTGATTGCTTTACATCTAATCTAATTTGTTTCTCATCTATCCAGCATCATTTGACTTCCACTACACAATTACACAGACCTAATAATTCTTCCTGTCATCTTACCATTTCCATCTTGTTGGTTCTCCAACAATAAATGACATTTGCTTCCTTCTAATAGCTTTTGTCAACTAACTCCATTATCTAAATCTCTGTAAGTTCTTTCTTTAAAAAATCAAACTGTTTCAACGTAGACTTCTTGTTTTAGCTAAATCCTATGAATATGTCCTGGTTACAAGTATTCTATGTGATCAATTTACATACTAAGAACTACAGAATTCCTTGGACTACACCATCGACAGTTAATTTCAATGTTATGTCTATTTCAATTATTCCTGAATCATCAAGGTTTTTTTTTTTCGCTTGTTAGTCCTGGAGTAAGAGGTAAGACCCATGATATTTGCAAATCCTCTGTGAAGAGTGAGATTCATACTGTTAATGTCTCCTTGAATTATAGCAATTCAATACCTGCAAGAAAGACAGGAACACAGTGGACATTCCAGAAGTCCAGCATTTTGGAAACAAGGAAATGGATATGGTGGCTAGTGCTGAGCATGGTGGGAGAGGACGCAACGAGTGTGATAGAAGGAAGGGAAGCGAATGAGTTAGAAATACCTGAGTGAAGGAGACAGACCACAGGATACAGAGATCATTATAGCAACAATAGAAAAAGTAGAAAGACGACACAACATACCCATGGCCCAAGATCTAGAACATGTCTGTGAGTTTTTTTTTTGCTGCCTCGACTGGCTTGCTGCTTTGACTGGCTTCCGTGCCGGTGGCACATAAAATGCACCAATCCGAACGTGGCCGTTGCCAGCCTCGCCTGGCACCTGTGCAGGTGGCACGTAAAAAGCACCCACTACACTCACGAAGTGGTTGGCGTTAGGAAGGGCATCCAGCTGTAGAAACATTGCCAGATAAAACTGGAGCCTGGTGCAGCCTTCTGGCTTCCCAGATCACCGGTCAAACCGTCCAACCCATGCTAGCATGGAGAACGGACGTTAAACGATGATGATGATGATGATGATGAGTAACTATTTTCCATACACTATCTATGATGTCTCTGTGTACAGTAGAAGTGATCACTGTCCCAGATATAAACCATATATTTCTATGGTTCACCTGTTGTCCTCACCTGATCTTTGTAGAATGTCAATAATTGTTAAGTGGAGAAATCTCTTCTGGGTATGAAAAGACAGGCTAGTTGTTGATCACTGGGATCTGGTCCTAGTTATGTTAATCTCTGAAAATAGTTGATAATAGCAACAACACCAGCAGTGACATTTGTACAGGGCCAGGCACTTTAAATCATTCATATAGTGGCTGTGATAAAGCTAATTTTACATCATTTGTAATACGAGCAGGATTTCAGATAAAGAAATACTAGGAAGAACTTTATAATAGCAAAAAATGCCTCCTTTATCACAAGAGCAAGAAGGAGAAAGAGAAAAAGAGAGAGAGAGAGAGAGCGCGAAGAAAAAATTATGCATCTGTTTTAGAAAGGAACATGCAGAATTAGAATTGTTGTTGAAGCAACGATTACTTAATGCACTTCTGGATATCTTTTGGAAAATCCACTCAAATGAAAACGGTAAAAGTCATGTTACATGTTAAAAGCCTCACTAAAGAGCAGAGATATTCAAGGCTTCAGCAGAGCTTGTAACTGTCAGGCGTTTGACTTACCTTAGCATTTCAAAGGCTTATAAAGGCCCTTAGTACATGATCATCAATAGCAAAGACAATTTGTTGCAATGATAGCACACGTAGCACACAATGTAAGGAGTTCAGTGGCTTCAGGTAGCTTGGGTGGTTCACAGTAAGAAAGCCATCCTGATACACAAGAAATGCCCTGGAGTGCCTGTAACATACTTAGGGGTACATGTAGAAAGCATTCTATATTTATGGAGTTCAAACGTGGGTTATAAAAGAAAAGGGACAAAATTGCATCTATGCCATGTACACCATGCTTCTCCTGAGTGCTCAAAACATTTTGTGGTATAAGTATAAGGGTAAAGAGCAGGGTTTGGGCCACATTCGCAACAGTTGCTGTTTTACACAAAATAAGCTTTGCTGGCCTATACACACACACACACACACACACACACACATACACACATATATACATACATACATATATACGTACA